>NC_052143.2:12925287-13096737 GCF_016086655.4 Lepeophtheirus salmonis
CTTTTTACTCAACCTAATATTTAAGTGAAATATCCTCGAGGCAAAATAGATTTAAGGAGAAATGTCCTGAGGCAAAATAGTTTAAGGCAAAAGTTCGGGACACTATATTTTTGATAGACAGTAAGGCTTAAGTCCTTTGATTTATTGATCCCGTTTTAACATTATGCAATAATCCACTATATTCCTAATATTAATGAAAAAAGGGGTTTCATTACTAAAAAACTTGGTTGTTTAGGCTTCCAAAATGGCAGACATCAGCATTGCTGACGTCAAATAAAAATGTTTCATTATTTCATAATTCTTTTATTGAACGATCTAACTAAGAACGTAATATCTTTTTTGCCAAATCGTAGATTGATTAATTTTATTATTATAGATTAAATTAGAAAGGTTTTGCAATTTGACTAGCTTCCATATTTTTTTATAATTAATATATGTAATTTTGCCATATTGCCTGTCACTTATTATTTTTTGTCTTAAAGCAATAATACCTCCCTGAATACGTAACCAATTAACTCTAACGAACTCTACTAGTAAACACCAGTAATTATTTATTCATAAAGATAAAGAGTTTGAGAAAGTAAACTAATACTTGATTTCTAATTTTACAAGAAAACCCACTCCGTATCAAGCAATCAAAGATACACACAAACCTTCGCTTATAAATATACAGGGTCGAGTAGCAAAACCTGAACTTTTAATTAATATTCATTTTCTAAATAAAATAGAAAGATTAGTGATTATTTTGTTCAGCCATCCTTTTTGCATAAACAAACTATAACATCATTTCTTCATCATTACTGAGAAAAAAGCCAAATCTCAGATCTCTTAGATGCTGGAGTTGAAGTGGCGAGGGTTATGGACATTGTGAAGTGATCCAGCCTGGTTTCCTAGTTGTACAAGGTGATGAATGATGGAGAAGACACCTCCAGGAAAACCATTTCCTCCATTATCTCAATATATTTTACCTATGTGCACATAGTTTTATAATCAATGTGTCTGAAAAAGCTCCTTTAAGCTCCACGATTTACCTGTATTCTTTGCACTTCTTTATTTTACTGAACCCCAGTGCTAACCAAGGCGACGAGCCTCTCTTACATAAGGTATTTAAGCACGAGATGTGTTGACAAGTATGGTCAAACTCCTAACCAACATGAACTTTGCTGAGCTCTCTGATGTGTGCCTGAGAATGGAAATTGTGGAGAATGTTAAGGAGGTAAAAGGCTAAACTGGTTGCGATAATTGATAGCCATCTTTCTCAATGTAGGTGTGACAATAAGGACTTTGACTTTGTGACCTCTGGTCCTACGGTACCTTCTATCAAATATAATGAGCTGTCCCCAATTACTGCAGGACACTGAGGGAGTCCATTTCCTCCCTTCGTCATGAGTGGGGCTTTTAGAGGCCACCTGGTAGGCATCCTGGATGGACAAATTCAGCGTCTACAACTCACTCTTTGGGAATATATCATCTGAGAAAAAAGAAAGCCTTATTGCTTCATTGTGCTGGAATGAAAGTGTAATAACTATTCAAGACCTTCAGCGTGTCTTTGGAGCTGGAGGAAGATGAATTTCAAGCAGCCAGGAGAGTATTTTATCCTGTCAAGCCAGTATTTTTCAAATGGGATAGGCCTTCAGATATCAAACAAGCAATTGGGAAACCTATTGCCGACTTTATCATTGGATTAAAGAGTGAAGCGAAATTTAGGAAATTGAAATGCAAAAGGGGGCACTTCGTCATTTGAATATGAAGTCATTCAAGGCGATGTTCTAAAAAATACCTCTAAATTTATCTGAAACAATATGCATTTGAAAAAGGTTCATCAAATCTTGAAGAAGTAGTTAAAGTAGCTAGGTCTATAGAAACGTCCATTAAAAAGAAATGGAGACAAAAGACATCATGTTGCTCTCTGATTACAAAAGGCCTAAAGTTTTGGTCTAGCCCTTCAAGAAGAAGTTTCCACTTTAAACAAGTAACATGCCAAAAGAGCGAAACTGGTGTTTCTGTAATAGGAAACATGTCTTCATAAAGTCTGAGTTCCCTGCAACTCGACGTGACTTATCTCTTTATGGAAAAACAGGGTGTTTTTTTTTTGTTTTTTCCCAGGTCTTCGATGTGCAAGTGTCTGATGAACTTTGGGAAATGGTTGATAGCAGGGCACTTAGTTGTATCGAGTCTTCTGAGTGGGGGTCTCCCATAGTCTCCGTGTTGAAGCCCAATGGTAAAGTTCGGATTTGTGCTGATAAACATTTATATCCTCTCCTTCATGCAAAAGAGTTATTCGCAGATCTGGTTATTTTCCGAGCTGGACTTTGCTCATTGACATAAGCAATATGCATTGGGCATTTAATCATGGTGAATCAAGATCAAAATGGATAGAGGGGGGGGGGGGTATATGAAAGATACTTAAACGCTAGCTATGCTGAGGCAACTCTTTAAACGGTTTACTCATTTTGGGTTTTGTAAAGTCATCCACTCGTCAATAGTCCATAATTCACAAACTCGTCATTCAGATCAAAACTGTTTTAATGTGGAGGAGTGACTTTCTCATTGGCCCCGCCTTTCCAACCTCAATCCAATGAACAAACGGAAAGAGCATTCAGGATAGTCAAAAATCTCTTTACAAAAAACCCATTGATATCGTTAGAGGGGGCTAAAAGTTATAAATAGTTAAATACCACTAATAAATAAGGATTGGAAACGCAAATTAAACATCATTTTCCGGATGCTGATTAATCGTCCCATCACTATTTATTATCACAGTAAAACTTGTCATATATCCCATACTAATTACACCGGGCAATCCCCGGTACTACCGCCAGTTTATGAATAAGTTTAAAATAATAATAAAAAACAAAACAAAAAAATAAGAAGCTGGCTATCTAAAGCTCTGCATGTCACATTAATACAGAAAAGGGGAGTACATAGCTAAATACTATTGAAGCAAAGATCATCGACGCCTAATAACTCTGAGCAATCCTAGGTATTTTGTAAGTATAGGGTTTTTCATTAACAGCGCTCACACTTTTTTTTAAATAAAACGAAAACGGTTTGAGATATCGACAATTTCTTTATTTGCCGTTAAAATACATTCAAGTTATTTTATAAATAAAATTCGATTTTGTTTGAATGACCAAAACGTGCACGTTTTACGAAGTCAAATCGTTGAACCCAATTTTCAACTACTTTTCCGCATAAATTGGCTGAAACTGCAGCAATTTCGTGTTGAATATTTGTTCTAAGCTCTTGTAACGTCAACAGATTATTGGTGTAGACCAGGGCTTTCACATGACTCCAAATAAAATAGTCTATAAGCGTTAAATCAAATGAGCGAGGCGGCCAATTGACTGGTCCATTTCTGGAGATAAGAAGCTCACCAAGCTTACTCTTCAATAAATCGATTGTAACATTTGCTGTCTTGTTGAAACCACATATCGTCCAAGTCCATATCTTCCAGTTCAGGCCAAAAAAAATCGGTTATCATGGCGCGGTAACGATTTCCATTCACAGTAACGTAGTGATTGTCATCGTCCACAAAAAAGTACGGCCCAATGACACCGCCAACATGCAATCCACACCAAACAGTAATTTTTTGGGGATGTAATGGTGCCTCATGAATCACGTGTGGGGTTTTTCCAGTCCAATAGTGCATATTTTGCTTGTCAACAAAGCCATTAAGCCAAAAATGTGCCTCATCGCTTAAGATGATGTTACGTTGAAAATCAGTATCATTTTCGAATTTTCCTTCAGCCCATTTTACGAATTCCCGATGTTTGAAGTGATCAAGCGGCTTCAGTTCTTGTGTTAACTTGATTTTATACGGGTGTAGGCCAATATCTTTTCGCAAAATTCGCCAGAACGATGTCACAGAGATGCCCAACGGTTGAGAACGGCGCGTAAGAGACAAATTTGGGTCATTTTGAATTGATGCGCTTGCGGCAGCAATAGTTTTTACACTTCGTGAATTTCTTTGTCTCAATGGCACAGGAACATTATGTAGCGTGTATGTAGACTCAAATTTTTTCACCAAACGTTGAATTGTTGATTTTGCAGGTCGATTACGTTGACCATAAATTGGCGTTATCGCTCTTAAAGTTTGGATCAAAGACTCACCACTTTTGTAATACAATTTAATAATTTGCAAGCGTTGCTCGAGTGTGTACTGCTTCATGATAAAACTAAAATTATTTTTTAGTACAGCTGTCAAAGAACCAATCACAAATATGACGTCGTTTTCGAAACCTATCAACGTAAAATGTGAGCGTTCCCATTGAAAAACTGTTTATATATTAAAAAGTTGGGAAAAAATTAATGTATTTTTTGCTTTATTTCAATGCTTTATAAGAATTGTTACTATCACCCAATTTCAGGCAGGCATGCCCCGTTCTGTTCGATAACTTGTTGCTTACGATAATCCAACTTCATAATGCCCTTTTGTTGAAGCCCTTGTCTCTATTGGCAAAAAATCGGACCAACCAATTTTCATGAGCCTCTATTGAGGCCAAATTTGTACTTCCACGTGAATGCCCATTCCAGCTATCTATGGTTTTTCCTTTTAAGTCTTCGAGACCCCTTCTAACTGTCCCCTTCTACCCTACATTTAATTCAATGTAACTAAATACCCTGTCTTGTTACTAATGTAAGAAATTGATGTCAATGAGAACAATATTACATAATTATGATACAGTTTTCAATGCTCTAATATTAATTAAATATAATGATCCACTTATAGTTATTGGACTTCTAACTAATTTATGCATTTTGATAAGGAGATTATAATATATTCATATTCTGTTTATTTGCTTCTAAGGAAGGATATGTGTGGTGCGTCAATATAAAAACAAGATTGAACAATATATCGGGACAATAAGAAAATACAAATTAATTTTTTTTCTTTAATAGGCCCATTTGAGTCAAGGTGACTATATATAAGGTCTGTCGATAAGAGATTTATTTGTGTTTGTTAACTGGCTATTTTGATGACGTCACAGAGAAGCCAATTTAGAAGGAAATTCGATATAACAAATTGTATTAATACATAAAATAGTATTTTATTTTTTCATTAGACAATACTATTTGTGGAAATTTTTACCCTCTAACGATGATGATACTAAAATTTTCTTTGCGCTATTCTTGCACTTCATTACCAGTATGGGCTGAGGCAAGTGTCACCGGAACCGTAGGGGTCATTAGTTCCCTCACTTTTGAGGAAATTTTATTGTTATATCAATAAAAATAATCGAATTGCCTAAAAAAATCAACAAATATAAGTATCTTTTTAATACTTATATTAAAGGATGTTTTAATAATTTTTTGAAGCAATGGTTAAGAGTAACAATCTTAGATATTTACTACTAGAGATAGGAACATGACAACACTTCTTAGTTTTTACCTAAGAATCTATACAGCAACGGATTTTGTATAATTATCTTCTAATAACCTCAGAATTTTGAACTGCATCATTTTGTCAATTTTAAATTCCACCCGGTATATATGCTTCCAATAAGTACATAGTCTGATATGATGTTCCAGTATAGAGAATTTGTTGTGACTTCTATTCTAAGAATACGTTTATACACGGTGACTTTCTTGCTTAAATATAATTATGTAGTGTTGTGTTGACTGAAAAAATTATCGATTAAAATGATGAGTCGAATTAAACCACATCAAATGATACTTCAATATTCTTAACGTTGCTATCAAAAAGTGATTTTATCATTAATCACAATTTATAATGTGATTCTTTGAGCGTGGGGAAGGAACCATTTGGGCCAAGGAGCTATTGAACTCCATCCCCCCCCCAACACTTAAGCCAAGTTAAAATTTATATCGTATCCAACTTATATAATTATTTTGCTGTCATAAAGAATTTTAAATGTGAAAGCATTATTTAATATTTTATTTCAATTTCTCATTTCTAATTCTAAAAAGTTTTTCCCATTTATGAAAAATCAAAAATATTGTGTCAAAATGGTCAAAAAATGCCAACAACCCCTACTCCCACAGAATAATTCTTACATTCCGGTGCAGCTGTTCTTGGGTATTCTTCGCAAGGAAACGTTTTCTGAGAAAAAGGAAAAATGTGTATCCATTGTAGGATCTAGTGTTGTGTCGGTTCGTATTTATTCTGTCCATTCCATTCATAGGACAGGTCCTATCGGTCATTGGGCCCGGTTCTTTGGACCGGTCCTTAACTGTCGGTCCTTGAAATTTTTCATAAAAATATTGATGGTTTATTATGAGGAATAAGATATATGAAATATGTATTAAGATTATTGCACATTTCTTGGACTAAACCGCGGTCCTCGGTGCTGAATAAGGACCAACACAACATTAGTGGGCTTGTATGCACAAAAGGTCGGCGTTCCATTAGACCGAAAACGATATTTTTGAAAAAAGGTTTGTAGAGTTGTAAGCCGACAGCGCCATTTGCACATAAAATTACTAGTACAAGTAAATTGTACAAATTATGAAGATGAGTAAATTTTTAAACTCCCTCTCATTTTCCCTCCTTTAATTAATCACTAAAGGTAAGAACCGGGTATTGCCCGGCGTAATAAGTTTTCGGGGGAAAGTAAAAATTCGCTTTGTTAATATAGAAGATAACTCCCAAACTGCAACGTTCAAAACACCTGCGAGATTTAATTCATTTCTACATACCAGCGTTTATGTTTTGTTTTCAAATTTTAGAATATACTAACAATGCATTTAAATTATGATATATATGTATAAGTTGGCTTAAGATTTTTGAGTGATTTTTTGGGCCAAAATGAGTAAGAAATAAAGAGTCATAAAATTTGGAAAAAGAGCACTGAAAATATCAAAAATGAGCTATTGGTATATAATAAAAAAAATGTTAAATAATTTATTGATAAATTTGGCTATATTTTATCGGCAAATCAAGATTTATAAATATTTCGATACATTAATTTTTGCCTTTGATCAGTATTGGTAGCTTTTAACATGATAATAGACCCTTCAACGTCCACATTAGTAGTTGGAGCAAATTTTATGTTGGCGATATCCACAAGTAAATCTACAGGTGATGATGAGGCATCTCATCATCACCATCACTGATTATTCGTCTAACCTTTTGCATAGATGGAAGATCAGGATTTCGCAATTTTGTGCAAAAATATGTATCCTATGTTGCAAAGTTCAATAATCAATTTCTCGCCAAATTTCCTCCACCCTTTCATAGGCTTATGTCAGAATCTAGCTCCCTCACAAATCCAATCATGTCTTCATAATCTTGATTCTATCAAATACATGGTTTTTCCTCCAAAAAGTGGGTTGATTTTTTCTATTATTTTCCCACCTTATGAACGAAGGTTCTGCAGGTGGATTTTCCCTCTAAAAATATCCTCAAAGAATCTAACTAGAATCCTAATTTTCTTTATTTATTTCCTACCAGACTAGAAAAAGGAACCATTTTCACACCAAAAAGACGAAAATGAGCGATTCCCCTCCCCCCCAAGGTCAGAATGAGCAATTTTTTGAGCGATTGAGTGATCGCTTACAAAGTCTAAGTCTAAGAGAGCAATGACAAAAACAAACAGAATCAGAGATTCATATTCGATACTATACACGCACGCCTGCAATATTTCATTAATACGACTACATTGTTATTTATTAGATCAAAAATATGTATATAATATACATGAAGGGTCACTATATACAGTGATCTTGTATGCACGTTCCATGCTATATGTACACACGCCTGCATTATTTCATTAATACGACTACATTTTTATTTATTCGACCAAAATATGTTTATGATATAAATCAGGGAGCTCTATATACAGTGCACACTGTGATAGTTTTCAGGCATACAGACAAACCTGGCTTTATTAAAGTATATATACAAATATTCTCTTCACTCAGCTACTTGCTTGTATTAAGCAGATAGTTTTAAAAAGTTCCCAAATGGAATGCCTTAGTGTTGTAGAAAATATGACCTTAAACGCGTGCGAGAGATATTGCATTTGTAACATTAACAATATTTTTGTTATTTTCTAAAGAAGTTATCACTATTCTTTTATTTTTGAGGGACTAAAATCCGGGGGGTCAATAAGGTCCGAGGGTGACAAATAAAACAAAGTTTATTTTTCAAAATTCGATTTTAATTTTCAAGATAGTTTCCTTCAAGAGTGATAAAATCAGTCCAGCACTTCTTAAATATTTGGATGCCTTTTTTATAGTATGATTTGTCAAGTCCCTCAAAATAGGCTTCAGTTTCGGCAATCACCTCATCGTTCAATCCATATCTTTTTCCCTGAAGCCTTTTTTGAGGTCTGAGCAGAGCTAGTAGTTGCTGGGGGCCAAATCCGGAAAATACAGTGGGTGCAGCAGCAATTCGAAGCGCAATTCGTGCATTTTTGCCATTGTTTTTAGTGACTTGTGACACAGTGCTGTTTCAACAAGACAATGGTCTTGTTGAAACAGCACTTTTTTCTTCTTTATTTGGGGCTGTTTTTCCTCCATTTTCTTCCTTCAAACACACCAATAATACCATATAATATTCGCTATTAATATTTCTTCCTTTATCAAGGTAGTCAATAGACAAAATACCTTGAGCACACCAAAAAAGCAGAGGTGAAAGCCTTACCAGCTGACCTATACGTTTTTGCTCACTTTGGATCGCTTTCTCCAGATGTTGTCCACTCAGCTGACGATCGATTTGACTCTGGTGTGTAGTGGTGGAACCAAATATCATCTATTGTCACATAACACATAAAAAAATACTTTTCATTCCGGTTAAACAGCTCTCAGAATCATCGACACGTTGTTGCTTTTGGTCCACTGTGAGCAAAAGCAGTACCCATTTGGAAATCAGCTTTTCTCATGGTCAAATGTACATGCAAAATGGTGAACAACTGTCTTTCGATATCTTTAAGATGTCAGCTATATCATTCAACTTCATTTTACGGTTTGCCAAAATCATTTTGTGGACTTTTTTCATGTTTTCCGGTATAACCACCTCATTTGGACGTCCAGAGAGTTCAGCATCACTGTTGTTTGTTCGGCCACGTTTGAAGTCAGAAAACTAACGTTCCACTGTTGTTTTCGATGAAGCAGAGCCCAGATAGTACTCATCAAACCAAGTTTTTGTTGTGAATGTATTTTTTCCCATCAAAAAGTAATGCTTTATCAAAATACACAATTCAGTTTTTTCCATATTTTTCGAAATAAAAAAAGTAACGTCACTGTAATTTGTAAACAAATGATCAGATTATCTTGAAATTTTGACACATCAAGAACGGATCTTTCCGGAAATAATATGCATTTTGTAATGGTAGTGTTATTTATATGTTAGCCTCGGGACTTCTTGACCCACCGATTAAGTAAATTTAATTTATGGATTCGAGTGAATCTTTAACGGCTTAATTATGTTCGACACAAGTCAACACAACACTAAAATTATATATAAGCTCCAAATGATTACAATCTCTTGACAATCAAATGCGACCTTGTTTCATGTATTGACACAATAATGAATGATAATCTAGTCATCATCATAAATCAATATGTGACTCTCAGCAGTTTTTATTAATGAAAAATGAATGACATTGTGTAATGGATTGATATAATAATTTTCAAATGTGTCTCTTATGTAGAATTATACACTCTAAGCTTTTTTTGGTATGTTAAAAAACCCTTGAAAACTTATGAAAACATCTAATAAGGTATCAGCAAACACACAAAAAAAAAAAAAATCCGCAAAGTGGGGTGACAGTATTGTTGTTTTAAAAAAAGGGCACATTCTGAAAAGAGTTTTGACAGCGCCCTCTTTGTGGGTAACATACATAAAAAGTGAGGTAAAAAGTTATGAGCCTTTTATCGCTTTATTTTGACAATAAAAATTAACATAATTAGGATTATCCGATTTAGATAGAAAGTGTGCTGTTTTGTAGGATCACTTATGTCTATTTTGAAGGCAATTTAATAATTCTGCGATTCAAGAAGTCTTCGTCTCCAGCTCATTTTTACATGCCACTGTGGAGGCTAGTTTTATACCATAAAATAAATTTTACAGCTAATACTCGCTTGATGATATGTCTAGACTATACGGCGGGTGTGATAGAACCTCCCATCCAAGCTCTCAGAGTTTCTGGCACGTCGTTAAATAAGTGTGTGGCCTGGTGTTGTCTTGATGGAATACAACACATTTTCTATTGGCCAATTCTGGTCACTTTTGGTAGATCACATGCTTCAATCTAGCCAGTCGTTGACAATATAAGTCCAAATTAAGTTTTTTACCCGATCGGAGCAGATCATAGAGGATGATTCCTTTCCAATCCCACCACACAAAAAACATAAACTTCTTGGCGGTTAATCCGAGCTTGGCGATCGTTTGAGTCGCTTCAACGTTCCTTGACAACAATCTTTTTCAGCTGCTGTTATTGTATGTGACCCATGGTTCATATCCAGTCACTATATGCTTCAAAAATAGATCGATATAGTTACTTTTCAGCAAAAAGTCGCAAACATAAATTTCCACTTTTTTTTAAATTTTATTTTGGAACGCTGTAACACACAACAGGCTCCACCAAACACAAAACTGTAACAGAACTTTTTTTAAGTGAATGCTTAACCTTTAAGAATACTTCAAGATTTTTTATAGAATGTATTAATTGTGAGGTATAAGCCATCAAAGACATCTAGCGAAAAACGCTGAGAACTTTTTACTTAACCTAATATATATATTGGATTAAACTAGAGTTAGAATCCGGCATTGGCCCGAGTAATTAGGCGTCGGCTATAAGACAAATGTTACTTTAACAATATAGAAGATATGCTAAGTGTTACTTTTTTTCCATTGCCCTTTTCATGGGGACACTCAAACGTAAATACTCAATAGTTTTAACATTTCATATGTGTTCTCTCCTCAAGAATGAAAGAATAATAAAAAGAGTTTGAGAAAACAAAATATGTTGGATCACTGATGTGTACTTTGGAATGCTCACTAACATACCAAACAAAATTAATTTTAACTTACTAGCGCATATAGTTTATTCGAATCTTGACACATACTGAAAATGCACAAAAATTAGGGGATCTACATGAGACCAATAACAAAAAAATCATTTTTCGAAGAATAAAAATGTAATCTAGACTCTATTTTGAGAAAAATCATTTTAGTTTGGTTTTGAATTGACGTATTACATATGGCATTGTCTCAGGATATTTTAAATTTGAAAATTAATCTCGTCACCATTTGAGTCGACACAAAACATTTTTTTTTACAATTCTACTCATACCAGGTAGTCCATTGAAATTTGAACACTTACTAATTCAATAATAAATGAAGGTTGAGTGATTGAAATTAATTCTTGTTTTGATATGTTAAAGTATACACAATTAGTTACAAAACAAGACAAATTTGAGCTCTCTAGCTTACGTACAAATCGACAAAATGACAGTTGAATGTGATCAACGAATTTCCAACCAGCAGGGCGTCTCTAGGACCACTATATATTCATTTACCTAGTCTAAAACATTGCAAATGAAGAAGGGCTCTGTCAAAAAAGGCCAAACTAGACCCGGGGGAGTTAAAGAAAACAGCCCAGGGCAATCCTTCCAAGTCCATGAGGGCCTATGCAAGAGATCTCGTGGTTTCATACCAGAATGTCCAGAGAACTACCAAAAAAGAGGATGGAAAGAGCCTTCTGAGGCTGGAGAGCCCACTTTTGACTCCAACAATGAGAGAACCGCATCTCTCCGTAGCAAAACTCTTTTGAATTTTTTTATCAATTTTTGGTCCACCTACAACCCTGATGCTAACCCCCTCAACAACACAATTATTACAACATCAACTAATATACATTAATATAAATATTACACACACAATTTATCATTCCCCTTTCCTCCGACGTAAGAAAAATGAAGGAGATGAAAAAAAGGAGAGAGTGTTGATGAGCGAGAGCTCATATATCCCTCCCTTTATGAAATTCCGGTTGATCGTAGATAGGCTATGTTAACAAAAGAATAAAGAAGAATCATTTTAAAAACCAAACATTTGTGTAAAGTAGAAAAACACTTTAATAATATATATTTTTTCGCACAACCCCTCCATCATTTCCTCTACATATTCGTCCGTCCATTCTCCCGATCCAAGCCGGGCTCCCCTATCTGTGAAGTATCTGAGAATACGGATCAATTGCCCCATATATTTCTCAAAACTGCCTAGGATCCCTTCTGCACCGGATCGCGTAGAGTATTGAGAGGACACAATATAATCTCTCAACAATGCCATGAGCTCAATATCATATTTCCCCTCATTTCGTCCTCACTTTCACGTTATAACCGGGAACATTCACATATCAGCTCTGCGAGTGAGAGCCTATGTAATAATTTTGCCATCTTTGTCGCCACTTTTAGTGTTCCAAGAACGATACCTAAGTATTGAAGTAAGACACTCGAGGAAGAGCTAATTAATTATAGGATTGGATTAGGGGTACAATCATACACTAATTTATATTTGCCAGAGATGACTCTTTAAAAGGATATACATAAAACTACGATAAAAAATACACATACAAGTAGATACTACCGCTAAAAAGGTACATTTTTTCTAATATGGCTAAAAATAATCGTTACTTCATATTAATAAAAAATTAATAAAACAATGGTGATACACAACAGAGGAGAAGGCAACGCCGAGATCCTCAAAGCCACTGTCAGCCAGCACTAGTACACCATGACACAGGACAAAATCCGCAAAAGGTGCCAGTCCTTCTCCTTCGACCAAAACACCATCATTGCCACTAACGGTAGCTACATTAATGATTAACAGATTAAAAATACTCAGACACACATCTATTTATACTATAAACTTTGTTGAAATTTTATTGTTAATTCATAAATTATATTTTGCTGAATTTAAAATTCAAAGTGTTCAGATTTTAATAGATCACTCGGTATGATGAAACGAGTATAAGCTCTTTAATTAAATATAAACTATCTACATATTAATTAAATAATTTTACGTTTCCATCAAATTAAAACACTAGGCCTCTGACAACTAATTCTGATCTTCCTCATCAAACTCCAGCTTCATAAGAATCTCTTGAATTTTAATTTTCGCCATTCGATTTTTCTTCTTAGGTAAAGAGTCAAGGACATCCACTAAGCTCTGACAAAAGTGCCAATTACTACTTTTAGTAATCTCATTCTCAATTTCTCCAGAAC
This sequence comes from Lepeophtheirus salmonis, assembly GCF_016086655.4. NCBI lineage: Eukaryota > Metazoa > Arthropoda > Copepoda > Siphonostomatoida > Caligidae > Lepeophtheirus > Lepeophtheirus salmonis. Next base: position 12,938,479 of record NC_052143.2, read on the forward strand.
TGGAAGCAGTGACAGAAAGAGAATCCTCGTTCGGCTTAAGGACACTATTATTCACTGAAGAGAGACTACTTGAACCAGAATTATTTGGCATTTTAAGTCGCTTAATAGACTCGCACTCTTCTGAGCCTTCGCCTCCAACAAATCTATCATGGTTAATTTTATCAACATCCTTTTCGAACCTGATGATGGTAGTATCGAAGGTTTCCTGCTCCGTTATAACGTGGGTCTCAATGTCCACGCTTTTATAGACTTCTGGTGATCTTTGGGTACCACAGCCAAAGGGAATTTCAATGGGTGTAGGGCGATAAGAGATAAAGTCCTTGAGAAAGAGAAGCTCGTCGAAAAGTTTGCATTTGGATACTTTCATCTCAGACTTGGAAATTTGTGAGGCTTCGGCGTTTTTACGGATTGATCTAACAAGCCCATCACGAAGATTCTTCCATCTGCGTTTTAATTCTTTAGCTATTTAAATAAAAAATATTATATAATAAAATATAATTTGAAAGCATACATTAAACTCATGGGACAATTGCTCGCCCCCTCCCCCCCCAATTATGAGGGACTTATAAATATTCATTATATTTTCGGACAAGTACCTAGTGGTCCATTAAAATTTGAATTTTAAACTTCAGCAACATATAATTTATTAGTAACAATAGAATTTCCACAAAATTAATACTATAAATAGATTGTGAGTCTGAGCTTTCTTAATAATTAATGTAACCGCCCTTATGGGCAATGAGGGATTTCAGGGGCGCCAAAAGGGTGGCACCTACTCCAGATGTAATCCTGTCCTGGCCTCCCAAAGGTGGGTGACAGTGGCTTTAAGGGCCACGTTGTTTGGATGACACTGCAGGCCTTCCCCACAGCATGCAACCAAAAGGTGTAGTTGAGGGGTTGGCATCAGGCTGTTGAGGAGTCAAAAAAGAGTCCTGCAACGGAGGAGATGAGTTTCTTTCATTGATGGTGTCAAAAGATGTATCTTCACCCTCACTAGGCTCTATCCAACTGTTTTTTTATAGATCTCTCGACAATCTGGCGTGAAACCATGAGATTCTTTACATGGGATTGGTCTAGGCAGTTTTCTTCATATCATCCGTTTAGTTAGGCCTTTTTGAAAGAGCCCTTCTTTCTCTCCAATTTTTCTTACTTAGTAACGGCGTAGATGGTGTCCTGGAGGCCCCAAACTACTTGGAGTGCGCGAATTGAAATTTATCGATCACGTTCAAGTATTATTGTCTCGACTTGTACGTAAGCTAGAGAACTCAAGTTCGTTTTGTTGCGTAACTAATTATTTATGCTCTAATATACCTAAATATAAATTAATTTATATCCCTAATGTTTCCTTAATTTTTGACTTAATATGTGTTCAGATTTCAATTAACCACCCGATAGCATTGTATATTTAGACAATGTTAGAATAAAAAAGGTCACCTTGGAAAATCAAATAGTGCCAAAATAACGATTTAAAAAAATGCAAGTTACAAATGTTGAATACCCTCTACCCCCCTCTTGTATGTATATGAATTTAGACTGTCCCGTTTTTGAGCTTATATTTGATTTCTGATTGGTCCAACTCTTTTCTGCTCTAAATTTTTGAAAAAAATAAGGTCCCCAAAGTTCATTTGAATATGCTACGTTTTTGTAACGGTTCTTGAAGCTCTAAATAAATAAACAATACAAAAAAACACCACATTTTACTACTCTTGAACCATCTCATTTTTTAAGTTATTTAACAAAAATTTCTATATTAGCCTTATTTGAGTTATTTCTCATTTCAGAATATGATGGAGCAAAGCCAATATATAAGTTTGTAGTGTCTGATCTATGCGGTCATTTTGAGACAAAAAAAATTGCCAGAACCTTTTCAAAAATCTATTAAATTACCATCAACTTTGGAAATCTCGTTATTTCATAAATAGGCAAAAGAAAAGGGATCGGAGCAATTGAAAAAAGATATAGTCTCAAATACGGGACTGTCTAATTTACATACATTTAGATAAAAATAGTTCAAAATAAAATATATTATAAGTGAAAATAACTTACCCCCACCTGGCTTGTTCAATTTAAGGGCAATTATTTTCCAAGTGTGAATTTTTTTATTAGCATCCTTATAGTCTTTGTGATTTGTATCCCAGAGAAGCCTATATTTTTTTATTTCCTTGACCAATTGTTCGTCGTAGTCATCATGATTCATGTCCAATTCCTCGTCAATCATAATATATTAATAATTGATACTCTCGAGCCAAAAAATATGTAATTACGCTTCGCTCATACGCTCCAACGAGTACTGAAGTATAGGAGAGCGAATGCGCCCATAAAAATGGAAACTTCTCTGCTACGCTTCTCTCCGCGTGCGGAGATTTGTCTTTACTGCCCTCTTATCAACTCATTAGCTACTAAAAAAAACACTTTTAGCTAACTTCATAGTTTTTAAATCCTTAAAATAGAAACGTGATATTGAATTCATTCACAAAAGCTAGGAAGTTTAAGCTCTTAAATATATATAATAATCATTAAAATCGATTTTTGATTCATCATCGTTGAACATGCCCCGTGTAGGGGAGGGAAGTGAATAACAAAAGAAGAAAAGCTGAGTTCTGATAGAGAGGGAGGGAGAGAAAGAAAGAAAGAGAAAAGAGAGTGCATGAGGAATAAAAACATGGCGTCCTTTTTGTTATTCTTCTTCTTTGTTACTATGCGAGTACATATTATTATTAACAAAGGAAAAAACATTATTCTTTGGAGTTTCCCTTTTGGCGTCTCTTTTGGTATATAGTTTAACAAATATGACCAGGATTTTAGAATAATATCTACTTGCACTGTACACTTGTTTCCCCTTTGTCTCAAAACAAAGAGACTCCATAGACCATAAAGTGAGACTCAACCCATGGGGATTTCCTTGCTAAAATTTTTAAGTACTTTTTTTCACTGTTAAAATACAAGAGTCTCGCAACCTCCTAGATTTAAAATAAATGCCAGAATATCTTTTGTACAAAACATAATTTCTTCATCTTATAATTAGAAATGAATAGATTTTATGTATTTGAAAGGAGCCAAAAATAGTCTTATATTAAGGGTTTAGACAAGTGAACCCTAGTCTTTTCATCACTGAGGGTTCCGAGGAGCCCCGGTTGGGAACAAATTACTAAATAGTATAGTTAATATTATTGAGTATATCAACTTCTAGAAATTAAAATACAAAGCCCATAACTGACTAAAATTTGTCTATGTAATATTGGGTTGTATTGTCTAATATATATTAAATACAAAATTTCTCATTTTATTGATTTTGTACAGTCTAAGGTCATCTTATAAAGATGTATTTAAATACAAACTAAAAGCTACTTCAGTGAAAAATCGAGTATTAGTCGAGTCGTGAGTCCAAGTAACGTCATATCAATAGTACAGTCTTAGGATCGGTCCTATAAGTCCTTGGAATCGTTGCTTAAGACTTATGGTCCTTCGGACAATCAATACTAAAACTAGAGTTGCAAAGGGGTTGGAAAGTTTGCAAAAATTTCAATGGAAATTTACCAATCCGGTATTTTCAAATGAGTAGGTTATGTGACTTGGAAGTGCTCCGTATATATTTAATGGACAATACTTAAGAAAACAAAGACGTAAGGGGCCACTAAAGTGAGGAAGAAGGGTCTTAAACTTCTTCAGTTAAATACATTCATAATAATGGTGTATCAGGGGACAGTGGGCTAATATTCCAGGCTTGAGAGGTCTACTTTTTTAAATGTTGAGCCTATTTCTTTAAAAAAATCAATTTTATAGCTCATTTATTAACTTATATGATTGATTTTACGAAGTACATTCAATCTCGATTCAATGAACTTTCTATCATATCATCCGAAGAATATTTATATATATTCCAGAAATGCAACTTTTCATCCACATTTTTTATACTTTATCAATTAATTTGTAGAAAAATATGTTTTTCACCCAGACTTCAACATTAAAAATTTACAGTTGAACACCGTTTGTAGTAGAAAATTCCCATTAATTCCCCAAAATTCCCGTTAATTCACAAAAATTCCAATGGAAATTTTCCATGGTAAAAATTCCTGGAATTTTGCGAGCCTAACTGATTAAAAAAGAAAGACCGAATCAATTTTAGAACTCATATACAGCAATAGACCGGACCGAAACCGAACTGGATGTGACAGCAGTCTTTAATCTTTAATAAGGATCCATGGGCGTCCGCAGGATTACATATAATATATACATTTTCTTTTTTCAATACAAATATTAATTTTTTTGTAAAAATTTTGTAAAATCCGCGGCCATTCACAAAAAAAAAAAAATTTGGAAACAAAAATTCAAAAATCCACATCTCTTCACAATATATAATTATTTTTGAAAAAAGTAGCATGTACAATATCCTAACTTGTACACAACAGACATAACTTGAATATATATCATCATCAATAACAAACTATGCTATTCTGCCTATGCTTATAAGTTATAAATATATATTATATGAAGCACTAGGCGTCAGAGTGATAATTGTTATGTATTGTAGAGGTCGCTCCTCCTCCTCTAATGATTTACAGAGGGGGCAAACAAAGGAAGATGCCATGACGAAAAAAAGACGCTATTATTACGCACTTTTGTTTGCCTGACTAGGTAGCTGCCTATACAGTAATATACAGCATAGATTCTTGTTTCCAAGCGAAATGGATTTTGTAATCATATCATGTACTTTTTACTAAATAAAAAAAGAAATTGTAAAAAAAATGATATAATAATTAATTAGATTGATTATTATCCTTTTTCCTTGAACCTTCGTTATAAAAATTCTAACAAATAAACAAGAACAATAATTAAAGTGAGTTAATAATTTCTTGCTCACTCAACCTCTACAATATGTTGAAGAGTTATTTATAGAGCATTTCTACTGACGTCATATATTGCGTTATAAATGAAGGAGACTCAATTTTAGGGGCTCAAAGTTGATATTTTTACTATATTAAATGAACTAATTTACAAGAAATATTGATGAAACTTCAACAAATGGCTTTAAGAATGAAAAAAGAAATAAGCCACGAATTGAATACTTCTTGATGCCAATGACAAGCAGAGATATTTGAATATAATCAAAGTAATATGTACAAAAATCCTTTTGAAATGGCTGTACTTGTACAATAACTTCTGTTTGGGATGGATTAGGGACGATAAAAGTTGGATAATTAGAGAAAAATATCTGTTTTTTTTAATTGCAATAGTTAATTTTCATCTACACTATGGACATATGACAGTATAATGTTATAATAACATATTTTTTATACATATCCCTAGGGGCAGCTATATTATGAATCTTGACATTAGAGGGATATCTATTTGATAGAATGTATGTTGCAAGTTCTTTTATTTGTTGGTCCACATCTAATAGTACGATATTTTCCTTAATATTGATGGAAAAAAGGTTTTTATTGTTTTAAAACTTGGTAGTATAGGCTCGAAAAATGACCGATATGAACAATGAAAACGCTCTTCAGTTCAAAAATGGCTCCGTTAGACTTTTGGGTCGATGGAGGAGGTCAATAATGGTTGAGATGGAGCCATATAATGACTAATTTAAAAATTTGAATATTGCTGGAACAAAGTTTTCGAAAGAAACAAAGAATTTGTTTTAATATTTTATAGAATCTAAGGTGCAGGTCCTTTAATTTGTCCGTTTTATTTTGATATCCAATAGTACGATAATTTATTGTTATAAAACTTGGTTTTTTAAGCCCCAAAAATGACTAGCATTACATGAAAACACTCTATAAGAGGAGGTATGTATTAAAATGGTGGAAAGCGACGCTTTGTAGAAGTTTCTTTGAGTTTTTTTAGCAGGTGAAATTATTCTACATATATTTTTTTGTGTTTTTGTAATTATTGTTTTGATATGTGGCTGTCTCTAGAGGTGGAATTTGATGCGTCTGTTTGAGGAGAGGGGAGTAGCTACCTAGCTTATCTACTACTGGCGTCGCTCTCAGCTATTGAGACTCATCCTGCATCCATCCCCCCATTCAACAAAGAGCAGGTGTAGAATAAAGGGAGGTTATTAACTATATACAAAGATGAAGACTCCTTTGTTCACAATGTTTGGCGTGGGGATGAATTCATTTGATAATATTTCAAGGAGTCTGTATATTTCAGCATTATTTTTATAATAATGGATATATAAATTTGTCTGAATCTATAATAATTAATTAGTGTTGGATTTCGGTCTGAAAATACGAGATCGGTCTGATTTTTAGTGTTCACCGAGCTAATTCGGTTCTTTAAAGAAGTTCGGTGGGGACGGGTCTCATAGAAAAATTTGGTTTATACGGTCCCAATGTAAAACTCAGTATTACAGTAAAAAGATTTCTTATTTAAAATTCGGTCTAGGTCGATTCTATAGACTGTTTTCACGTGGCGTCAACATTGTGTTTTTTTTGTACGCAAGTACAACTACATTTCAACATATTTTTATATCATGAATCACATACAATGTGAAGGTAAACTCACACCTAAAACATAACAAAAAAAAAACACCTACACAAAAGGAAATCCCATTTCTATAAAAATCTTTTTCTATTACGTATCTATCAATAATTTTTACATAATTACCAGGCAATGAAGTTGTAGTGTATTTGATTTCAGGGGCATACATATAGCGGGGGGGTGTTGGAGGGACTGTAGCCCCCCCAAAAAAAAAAAAAAAAATGCTTAATACATTTTTAGTGTTGACCAAGAAAAAATTATCGATTTGGAAGAAAAAAAATTTCGTTACCTTTATTGTATATTGCCACGTTTCTTTGAAGAATAAACAGAATACACGGTCCAAAATCAGTAGGTAACAGTTAGCAAATAACTCTCCCTAACTATAAGCATTCATTATAACTGTTAGTATTTATTCAAAGTGCCTTAGAGTTAGTTGAAATTTATTGCCGTTTACCATAGACATAGATTTGAAAAGAATATTTAATTTTAAAGAAATACCAAGGTAAAGAACACGACCACACATGGGTGTATTTGGTCTACATCAGCAGATCCTGATTACTAGTTAGACATTGAAATTGGGAAATACAATTCTATTCATTTTTTGAACATTTTATAAATCTTAGAACACGAACTTCATCATTTTCTTCTGGAATTACTTTTCATACGAGAGTGCAGAACATATGTTTATGAAATGATAATTTTGATTTCTTTGATTGTTTTACTTGACTCAAGACAACATTGTCAACTCTGTCAAAGAACTTGTCCATTTTTGTTCGTTTTTTTTTTTTTTTTTTTTGTGGGTTGCTTTTACTTCTGAAGTTACAGTTTTTCCAGTTCAATCACTTTTGTTGAAGGGTCTTTTCATATCTTCTTTGAACCTTTTGGGCCTTTCCAAATCATACTGGATCATTCCTTGGTCTTCTGGGGATCCATTGTCTTCATTGACATAATCAACATCTTCATTATTAGTACCATTGTTGGCATCATTGTTATCGTCATCGACCACATCATTTCTATCCGCATTGGCGTCAATATTAACTTCACCATTAGCATCCTTTAAGTAATTCCTTTCTTGTTGATGATTACCTTTATGATCCTCTGGTTCTTGGTTAGGGTCTTTGTCATCTTTTTCTTTCGGTTCCTCTTTTTGCTGGATAATTTTTGCATTTTGAGGGTCTTAAATAAGTACTTTTCCAGCGGAAGAAATTCCGAGAGAGAAGTCTATAGATTGCAGTTCCTCAAATGCCTGTTCGTTTTTACGGAACTTTGCCTACCTTCGTAATTTCTGATCTTACAATTTCCACATTATTCTTGATGCAAAGAGTATTACATTGGTTTGCAACTATTCGTGAGAGTATTTCATCAGTTATGTTTCCCGTCACTCCACAGATGAATCCGGTTATTCGGTGAGCTTCTTTTCTTTACTTTTTCATCCTCTTCCCATGAGGCAGGAAAAAGAGAGGTACCTTCTGTGATGCATTTTCTTACATGTTGACACAAAACCTCATCATTAAGGTATATTACGGCTTTCTTGGACGTGTAACGAAGTCATTCGTAGTTAGGGATTAGGTCCTTACCTGGAGCCAAGATACACTGCATGTAATCGGTGTCACTAATTTCAACCATCTTATTTCACTCAACAAGAGTGATATGGTTTCCGTTTTTCAGTATAATGACAATTTCGGTGGCCTCTTTGCCAATACCAGCATATAAAAACTTTCTCTGCGGCTTTACCTGCATGGCCTTTCGTTCTTTAGTGGGCTCCTGAGAAGGATTTGTACTCTGAGGTCTCGTTGACGGGGAGGTTTCATTGGTATAACCCTCTCTCCTTCGTTTCATACCTTGTGCATTAGGTTTTGCAGTTTGATTTCCATTCTTCCCGCCAAAGACAGAGTTCGGTTTCATGTTTTTTTTTTTTTTTTTTTTTTGTAGCCAGGGTTTCTTTCAACCTTGCTTCTGGACCTTGGGATTGGCTCTTACTCTCTTCACCCACATTTTCTAGTTGATATTCTCCTATTTTATTTTAATGGCATTGTTTTTTTGTTGTTATGGGGATGTGGGTCCCAATTTGGGCTGTAGGAGTGGTCTCCTATGTTCTTTGGAACTCCTCCTGATGTCATGGACTTTATACGGAATATCGAAGATGTAACTTTTATCCACGATAAGAAGATGTCTATATGGCATCTGTCCGGACCAAGGTCACAACAAGAGACCACTAATGTTTATAACACATTTTTCCCTATACCAGATGCCCTTCGAACTTCAAAGAGCCTTAACCACAGCTAATTCAAACTCAACGATGAAAAAAGCTCATTATTAACATTACTGATAGGCGGGAAATAAGCAGAAGCATCGACATTTACTTTCGTCTTTAATTGCATAGTAATGGAAGGAGACGTCATCTTGGGGGCTCAAAGTTGATATTTTTACTACATAAAATGAACACATTATCAATCAATCTTGATGTAACTCCATGAAATTGCTTTACGTATAAAAATACTTAATGTACACATTGGATACTACTTTATGCCAATGATAAACACTGATATTTGAATATAATTATAGTAATATGTCCTAAAAATCACTAAAAATGGCTAGATTTGTACAATTATTATTATTTTGAATCGATTAGGATAATTAGAGGAAAGTATCGTATCTAAAGGTCGTCAAGATGAAAATTGATGTAGAAGACCTCTCCAGAAAAATAGAAAGTGGAGGATACAATTAAAAGAGGGGCCTGGAGCTCCTGTTAAGCTTAGACAAGGATGACTCCATCAACTGGATCTCCCACATATCTAACAACTTATCTGCAGGTTCTAGGACCATCAGGAGGGCTGTAATGGACGACTTGGGATTGTCAAGATACAAGAGGACCCCATGCTACCTTCTGACAGCTATCATGAGGGCCAGGAGAGGTAAAGAGATGTGTCCCCCTTTTTTGGCTAATTTGAACCTGCTGGGCTGCGCTCTGGAGTGCGCTTTGGAGAGGGAAGTCAACAAAACTTTACAGTTAAATTGTGACTCACTGAAAGCTACCATAGTGGATGTATGGATAACTTTTCTGATGAGTTTTTCATCAACTCCTGCAAGGCTTTCTGGCGACATATAAAGGCTATGATTTGTGCTGAAGGTGGTCATATTGAGTGAACAAGTTTGCAAAGGCCTTGTTTACAAGATGTGTTAGATTTTTTTAAATTTTTTTATTGAAGTATTTCAAAAACAACCTCTCGAATCCACATCGTACTGTCCAACCTTATAGAATGGACAAATTTCCCCTCTATCTGGATATAACTCCATCAAATGGCTTTAACAATAAAAAAGACCCGTAATGAATACGACTTGATTAATGATAAAAAGTGTTGTTTGAATCAAATCTAAGTAATATGTACTAAAAATGCCTTGATTTGTACAATAATGATTGTTTTTGATTGATTAGGGACAAAAAAGTAGGATAATTAAAGACATTACGTTATACTTTCCATTCTAATTGTTAATTTTAATATACTCTATGAAAATACGATCGTATAACGATGAAATTACACATTTTTAATGCATATCAGGGCCTGATAAAACTTGAAGGGAAACATTTTTGAAAGAGAGTGAGGCTTAAGTCTCTTAACTTCTTGCTCCAATTTTGACATACAATAGTTCTCTTTTTTCCTAAATAGTATCATATTAATAAAAACAGGGCTTTCATTGCTATATAACTTGGTGTATTAGGCTCACAAAATGGCGGACATCACAATGCTGACGTCACATAAAAGCGCTTCATATAGCAACAGGAAATTTGTTAAATTATATAAATAATTATCCACCATTCTTCTGTATGGTTTTTCTACCTTGTCTTAAATAATTCTAGATAAAGAGATATTTTATTGTGTCTGTGTTGCGAAACAAAAACAGAGTCATTGTTTCCTTCTTGCAATGCTCACTAATAGTCACTAATTCCCTTACTTACCTAGCAAATATTACCTATGCACTTGGTATAAGAAGTAGCAGCGCCTACGGAAATGAATTTTTACTATCTTACTTCCGTGGTGGAATGAGATTCGTGAACCTTAATGAAAATTCGTCTTGTCTGATCGAGGAACGTTGTTACCTTTATCAAGAAGAAACAGAAAAAAGATACGAAATCAGTTAGTAGTAAACTAATTAAGTCAATCATAACAACTTCATTTGATCTTTTAAGTCTTCCCAGACCAGGGGTCTCCGGAGGGGGTGCAACCCCCCAAAATTAAGGAATATTTGCTTTTTACTAGATTTATTTTTGGTAATTTATTTTTTGATTTTTTTATTTGAAATTTAATTTTTAATTTTTTTTTTTGGACAGAAGTGGATTTCTGTCCAAAAAACTTCCGAAAAATTTAGCTTTTCGTGAATGGCTACGATTTTTTAATTTTTTTCTCCAAAAAATGTAATATTTGAATTTTTTTTACAAAAAATTTAATTTTCTGTGAATAGCTATGGATTTTTGAATTTTTTTCCCCACAAAATTTAATATTTGAAATTTTTTATCAAAGATTTTTCAAATATTGTTCCACAAAAATTATTTTTTCAATTTTTTTCAAAAAAAAAAATAATATTACAAATTTAAAATATTTAATTTTTTATGATTGTGGATTCAAAAAATTTTAATTTTGGAATTTTTTTGGGAAAAAATTCCAAAAACTAGGCCCCCACCCAAAAAAAAAAAAAAATCTGTATATACATATAATCTTGTAGAAGCCCCTTCAGTCTATCAATGTGAAAATGACCCAAAATTTTGTTAGTAAATATCAAAAATTCCTTCATTTGGGTGGGGGAGAGGCTATAGTCCTCTAGCCCACCCTTTGCAGACACCCTAGCTGATACCCTGGAGTCCTTTTAGTATTTTTAGACCGATCCAACACTAATTATTTATCAATTAGAAATATCCTGTAAGTAGAAAATTGTATAATAACATTTGAAGGATTATTTATTCATATAATATATATATATATTCCTCTATGTCGACTTATATTCATAACTTTTTAAAGGCAAGAATGCTATTTTTTCATAATAAATTGTGAAATTTAGAAACTTCAAGGGCGATGCGTGCAATCTCTCGTATCATTGATTAATGCGGTTCAAAAGTTACATGTTATATATATTTTGTTACCAAAGGAAATACATTTTTGGCATATATATTTGTTCCTCAGACATATCAATAATTTAAAAAACAAATTTAAGAACATTATTCATATGTGAAGCATCAACAAAAAACTAAGCTAGAATGAATTTTCTAAAAATTGAGTCCAAATTATATTTGTATTCTTATAAGAACTATGTCAATAATATTTTATCTTACATAGTATTAAAATAATTTATGTGTGTGTCTGATTTCCGTTCGTCTCACTTCAAAAATGGAGATAGATAAAGAGATTGGATTAATTTTTCCACAAAATATGAAATATTTGATTGTTTTTTTTAGAATTTTTATATTTGAAATGTATTTTTTGAAATTTATTTCCAAAAACTATGATTTTTGAATTTAAAAAAAAATCTGAAAACCAAACCTCCCATGTAATATTATTCTGTGGACCAGTTAACCCATTCCAGAAACTTTGAATTATAAGCTTATTTTGCAATTAAATTAGCCAAAATTGATTGACGCAATATAAGAAAGAGAAATTGATGGATTTTATGTATTTCAAAAGGCCATATCGGGCCCAATATAAGTCTTTTAAATCAAATAAAGGCTCTAAAGTATGGATAAACTTCTTTGGTATCTTAGCTCATGCCAGTAATGTCAATATAAAACCTATAATTGACTCAAATTTGTCTATCAAATATTGGGTTATGAGTATGTATGAAAGTAAAATATAAAATGAAATTTTCTCCTTTTCTTGTTTTTATTTAAATATTTTTTTTATGTTGACGCATCACATATTATGTACATATTTCAGGGTTGAATCCAGTCGTGAAAGTTAGATGCGTGCGTAAAATACATGCATGCACGTATTCACAATGCCTTAGTTCGAAGTACAAATATATAATATTTTGTACCGGGTGTCACTTTGAAATTGTAGACACTTGCAACTTTTAACACTAAAAAGGTATGACATTTACTTGTCAGTCTGATTTTATACTACATGTTTGGTCACAAAACTGTCCCCTTGACGGCAATATATTTTCCCCTACACAAAAACAATGGATAAACTGTGATTGTTTTAGATCTTTGAGGTTATTTTTGGCGCAGTATAGGCCATTTTAATTTTTCTAATGGAATTTTTGGGCGTTTTTAGCTCTTTTCTAGCGTACAAAATTGATGCTACAAGTATATAGGTGGATATTAAATCAAAAACGGGGCAGTCTAATGGGCACATACCATTGCAGATTACTTTATCTTCATTTAGCCACTTCCAACCGTAACTTTGGCTGAATGCATTTGCGGAAACCAGGGTGGACGTTGACCACAAAGCTGGCAGACACGTTGTCTTAATGCTGGTGAACCAGTTGGGCTAGAAGGACGTAAGTGAATGGGCGATGTCACACTGGAGATGTAGGGGCTTCCAAAGGATTATATATGTTGGTGTTTTTTTTTTTGGGGGAAGTCTTGGTTTTAGAAATGACATTAATGTTCTTCTTGTTTGTTAATAGAAATATAAGGCTATACCATAATGCTTTTCTGACTGATGCATGACTTCCACCAGGGTTTTTAATATTGACGTCAAAGAGTATAATATATTGTGACTCTTAATCATATAATTTCTAGTATGATATGCTAACAATATACCATAGTTATTCTCTATGACGTCGAAATCTATGTGTCTTGCCCAAGAGTCGGTACGGTACATCAAATTGAAAATTATGGCAAGCCCAATTACATTGTGGGATAATCTTGTATTTTTATTAACATTGGTCGTCCTGAAAGACCTATTGACGACCCATTTTCAGTGCCCTGCCCCAAAGGAAGTAATTTGTGGCCCAAGATTCTATGAAGGATGGATCTTCAATGTAGTGAAGTTGTCCTAAGCCCTTAGCAGAAAAAATCTCCTGCTTCATGGTGGGGAAGGAGTTCTAAAGGTTTCTACTCAGCATTTTCTTCCTCAAAACACTTTATTTTTTGTGTTCAAATAATGTCACTCACAGTTAAAATAAACATACAATTAAAGTTATTGAACCTTATTTTCATTGTCAGTGGACAAAATGACAAAATCGGCTGGGGATCAAATACTTTTTTTCTCTAGGGTATATTCAGAAAAATGTTTAAAAGTACACAAACCAATTAATATGTATAATTCAAAGAATAACTGTACAGATTTCCACGTGACACCCGGTAGCGGTGGGACTAATCATTTTTTCAAAAAAACAAAAAAACAGATAGAAAATAAATAATATTTAGAACTTGTTCCGAGTCAAGTGATGGTGTTGAGTAATGACGATGACTAGTTATAAGAAAATGCTTAATATAATATATTATGAGGTTTCTGATGAACAATTAGGCAGATTAATCTGCAGTTGTTAATCTGCCGATTAATAATTAATTTTCTAGTAAACACTAAATACAGTTACAATAAGCCTACAAAGTCTCTCAATTATTGTAATTTATTTTCTAGGTGTCTATCGAATGGCCCATTAAAATATGAACGTATTAATATAGCCGCCCTTAGCAGTAAGGATGGCATCCAGCCGGTGGCGGAAGGCCCAGCACCTACTGCATTTGTAGTACTCAATCATTGCCTCCTAGTGCAAGGTGACAGTGAATTTGAGGGCCTCGGTGTTTGAATGACGGACATTGTAGGCCTTCTTCTCGACATGCAACCAAAAGGTTTAATGGAAGGGGTTGGAATTAGGGCTTAAGGGGAACCAAAAGTATCAAAAAAAGAGTTCAAAAGAGTCTTGCAATGGAGGAGATGGGTTTCTTTCATTGCTGGCGTCAAAAGTGGCCTCTTGGCTCTTTCCACTCAATTTTCTGAGAGCTCTCTGGACAGTCTGGTGTGAAATCCCGATATCGCTTGTATTGACCTTCATGTACTTTAGGGGTATGATCTGGGCTGTTTTCTTTAACTCCTCGAGATCCAGTTTAGCGTTTTTGACAAAGCCCTTCTTCCTGTCCAACGTTTTTGGACTTGCTGACAGCGTAGACAGTGGTCCTGGAGACGCCCAACTGCTTGTACTGCACGAATGGAAATTCGCCGATCACGTTCAAGTGACACTTTTTTGACTTGTACTTGTTTTTAACTAATTCTTTTTTGCTTTAATATCTTGAAATATGAATCAATTTCAATCACTCAGCCTTTAGTAATTATTCAATTAGTTATGCGGTATCTGTTTATATCTTTAATCCAATAGCAGCTTGCATCTAATTTAATGAAATCCTCATGACAGCTAAAGTACTCTACTCCCAAAAATTCTTCAATTTGTCATCATGACTACTTTAATCCTACATTGGGGTTTAACATTATTTGAATCTCTGTTTATTAATATAGATAAAGGACTCAATAATAATTATTGCAGTAGATGAGCCATTTTTTTTTGGTTTCAACCAATACACCGATTTTAACACACCTCCCGATTTATGAGTCGCACAAATAGGATGTATGCAATACAGTTAACTTTATATGACGTCATTGTCGGTTGATGTTCTCAATTAATCAATAGAATCGGACTAGACCGAATTTTTAATGAGATGAATCTACAGCCTGCAGTCGTTGTTTAAAAACGAACTTTGAACTCATGCGCAGTTACGATGTTGTTTGTTGTATTGGCAGCTTTCCTGAAATGTTTGACGTCAGTTAAAATAAATGGGATCGATCAATAAAGGCAAAATTACCTTGATACAATCTGCGCCGGACCAGAAAACATTGAGATGGCAAAATTCTTAATCCTGGACAGGACCTTTGTCCTGGAGAGGCAGGAAGAAACTGGAAGAGTCTGGAAGTCATTATGGATCACAATAAAGCGTCCTGATCACAAGATGAGGTCAGGATTTCATTGCAAATTTGCCGAAAATCTTTGATAATAATTCGTCCAAATCAACTATTCTGAAAGGCTATTAAGGAAGTGTGGCAGAAGTTTTATGATACTAATGGTACAAAATGCAAAGAGCTCAACTTCTGAAAGAAAAGACAAAGGAACAGAGGTTCACCAATTCGAAGAGTTTGCTGAACAAGTTGAGATATCTTCTTGAACAATCTAGGTTCTGTTTTTTATTTTGCCCCCATAAAAAAATCAAGGGACAAAAAAAAAGATGGTTGGTCATGATCCCATTTGATGTATTAAAAAGAAGCAGAAAAGATTTTCATCGACCATTATGGTCTTTGGGGCCATAAGTTCAGAAGGTCACGTGATACCCCCATATCCCCCAGTGGCCTCAAGGTCAATGCAAATGAGTATATATATGTCCTAGAAGGTCATATCAAGCTTTGGATTGAGGAAGTTGAAGCTGAAAGGTCATTCGTCGAGTAAAAAGAATCGACTCCGTGACACACTGCAAAAAAAAAAACCGTTGACCTGATTGTCGTTTTTTTTTAATATTGTCGCAAACAGTGTTTGACCTCCAAGCTCAACACCTCAAGACCTCAACATCATGGACTTCCTTTTGTAGGGAACAGTGGAACGCTACACCAACAGATCCTCCTTCAACACAAAATCCGAACCGATGTCCAGGATCTGTGAGGACTTCTTGCAAAGGAGACTCGCATCAAGAACTTCTCCACTTTCCGAAGTCGAGGTGATGCTGTTATTAACAACAAAAAAGATTATATTGAATAATAATGACTAAAAAAAATGATTAATCTTCCATTTGGTCTTAGTTTTTATTCAAATAAGATAATTAAATTAGGAGAAAATGCATTTAAAAATATGAATCTTGTAGGTTGTTAGTCTTATTTAAATGACACAATTAGTTTGGTCCACTAAAACTTATAACGGTCTATGATTTCAAGACTGAAACCCAACACTATAGAGCATATAGGGTACACAAAGACAGTTTTGAATAATACCTGTATCTATGAGTAAAAGGTATAAATATTTCTGGAGTATTATTATAATAAACGACCTTGCAAAATAGTTGATAGTAGTATTAGTATAACATTTTAATTTTTTTACGAGTTTGTTACGTCAAAAAATTACAAACGAAGGTTACGCTTGATATATAATATAATATATGTATAAAATGTTCATGTATACTTTTAACTTGGAGAGAGGAGCAAGCCAAGGGTAACAGAGAGTCAACATAGCAAAAGTACTACAATATGATTAAGGCATATGATGCATAGATATTATAATATTCAAATCGTTATGTAGAAGATCCTTTTTCTAAACATAGGTATGGATTGTAAATACAGGGTTGGCCAGCAAAACGCTTGACTCTCGAGCATCCTGGCCTTGATAACTTCTGTCAGAAGGTGGCATGGAGTCTTTGTGTATGAGGATAGTCCCATATCACCCTTCGCAACCTTCCTGATGCAGCCATGAAGAAGTAGTTGACGAGGTAATTCATCGATTTGGTAGGGTTCTCCTTGATCTTCTTCTCCAAACTGGACAGGAACTCCGCGCCCCTCTTTAAATTGTGCCTTTCACTTCATTCTTTAATGGAGAAGTCTTCACACAGTTCTTCATCAGGACCACCTTAAAAACCAGGCTCCTGGAGCATTTCAGAATCATGATAATCCTCGCATTCTCAAGTTCAGCATCTAGGAGATCTGAGATACGTTGCCTTTTGGCTTTTTGCTCACTCAAAATGACGAGATGAACAAAAGTTTATTCTAGTTTGTTATGTACCAAGAATGGTTGGACCAGAATGTCAAAAAATAATCACTAAACCTTCCTATATTAATGAGAAAACTAACATAAACTAACAGTCCACGTTTTGCTACCCAAGACTGTAGAGATAGAAGCAGGATAGCAGATTTTAATTGGCTATTATAAATATTATTTTATCTGTTAACTAAGGGTTTACCAATGCATCCGTATCGGCAAGAGTCGGACATTTGGAAGTATCGGAATCAGTTTAATAATGTAGTAACCGAGGCTAACTTGTTCAAGAGAGGCGAGAAATTCTTGACTTGGTTAATTCATATTGGCAAATTGAGCCACCCTCCTCTCTAGACTGTTATCCTCTCGACTATGCCATTTAGAGCATAGTTGAGAAAATAACTTGTCTTACCATCAACCCAATTTGGATGAGCTGGAGGCCTCTGTCGAGCAGCAGTGTGTGGACTTGCCTGTTGCTTTCATCAATAAGTGTTGCAGCAACTTCAGGCCCAGGGTGCAGTCAGACTAAATCCTTTTGAGAAATAGAGGGAAATATCAATAAATAATTCGGGATAAAGTTGTATATTCAATGTTGTAGACTTTTTGCAAAAGTTTGTTCGTTATCAAAAAGTCAACGATTTTACCTCGCACACTGAAGACATTGATCAAGACATATTAAACGTTAAATTTATGTACATGAACGTGATCTAAAACTATTTTGATCCTGCATAGATCCAATGTGTGTGGGATGGAGGGGTTTGAGCCCACTTCAAAGCGAGAATTTTTTGTCCTTACCATCAAAAAATTATTGTTTTGTACCATAAATTTTCAATAGCAAAACAGGTAAAAAAATAATATCTACTTAAATCTGAGCATATTTTGATGAAGAAATCTTAATCAGGTATTCATGTTTCAACTAAGTCACTTTATAAGTCTTGCCTGACAAATCCCTGAAAGAAAAGCCTATCAAAAAAAGAATTTTGACCTTTGATTCATCTTTAAAAGGGTTGAATTAAGTCCTATACTTATATGTGGCAAAGTATATGCATAAAAATAATTAAGCCTCATACTTGAAAAAGATACTATATTTTGCTTAAGAATAAAGTTATATCTTCCTTTGGAGTGCATTTATTCTAAGAATGAGGTACACTTCCTTTCTTGGAAAAAGGCCTCAAATTTTATTATTATTCCACATGTAAATACACATGCACTCTTAAACAAAATCAAGAAAATAAGTAATGTGGCACGTTAACATAAAAACAATCTTGACCAAAAATCAAGAGAAGGAGAAAACCCTATTCATACAATTAATAGACGGTTTTCCAATATGAGATGTTATTTTGAATAGCCCTCTATCTCGGTAGATGGCACTTTTCAAGGTCTAATTTGTTTAGATTTGATAGGTACAAACAACGTCATGAATAAAAATGAAACGCTACACGCTTCAACAACGCATTCATATGATTAAAATTCACTGTAAAAATGGAGAAACCCCGGCAGAGACGGTTTGTAAAACAATAACATTTTTGGGTAGTCGTAAAGCACCTTGTCGGACCACAATCTGGGGCTTGGAAATCATAAGATTTATTGTTGAATAGCTTCTCTATCCTCAACGTGTAACTGTTTGGTGCAGTTTATGGTCCGGTAGGGGCATTGGACCTTACTTTTTCGAAAATGAGGCTAGAGCAACTGTTACGGTGAATTGATTGCGCTATCAAGAGATGATTAATGATTTTTTTATGGCCAGAATGGGAGGGTATTGATCTGAAAACGTTTACTTTCAGCTAGATGGCTCTACGTACCACACAAGCAATAACTTTGAAGGATTTCAGCAGGACAAGGGATTTACAAAGACTTATAATAGGGAAAAGTTTTTTTTTAAAACTAAATGTAATATTTTTGACAATTCTAGTATTATTTTTCAAATATCATTCATTCTTCATAAAAAAGATGTCTATTAGCAAGATCTACCAAATGTGAAATCAATATTACCAATAGAAAACCTAGTATATATCAAGGTTAATTGATATAGAAGGTTATACCATAAAGCATTTAAGACTGATGTTTGACTTCCAGAACGTTTTTAATATTGACGTCATATTAGATGAGCGGTGTATGTTTTGTCAAAATCTGTTTTTCTTGACCAGCAGTCGGTACAATATATTAAATTGAAAATTCTAGGAATAGTGATGTCATAGACTATGAGTGGTTGCGTGTTTGTCAAAACCTGCCTGTCTTCCCCAGCAGTTGTACAATACATCAGATTGAAAATTCCAACAAGGACGATTACATTAGGTTCTATCCTTGTGTTTCTATTAACCTTGGTAGATATGAGTTATTTAAATACTTCGCTTTATAGCATAATAAAAAAAAGTTTTACTTAAGTACAGAAACCTTCCTGCTATACACGCAAATTTTTCTAATAGTTCACTTTTGAGATGGCTAAATCCAGTAATTCTCGAAATGTGGTCATCAAATTACACCTTAATATACAATCATGCATAGTTATGTATCTAACGGATCCACTTCAAGTATGTATATTAGGGCGGTTTGTTTTTCAACTTTTTTCGAATTTCGATTACGGTTAGTGCGGAAAAGTTTTGATATGGTATGAAAACTGCACATACAAAATTCTACAAGGTCATCTTTTGGTCATACATCTTGATACTATTATCATCTATTTACTTAGTAAATATAGATACATAGATACTTTTTGGCCCCTAACTTTTGGGTGCATGTCGAGGGGAAGGCCTGCAGTGTCCTTCATCCAAACACAGAGGTCCTCAAAGCCACTGTCAGTCAGCACTGGGACGTCATGACATAGAAATACATCCCCAGAAGGTCCCTGTCCTTCTGTCACCACCTGGAAGCCATCATTGCCGCTAAGGGCGGCTACATTAATGATTAAGAGAGCTCAGGCACTCATCTATTTATAGTATTAATTTAGTTGAAATTCATTGCCTAATTAACAAGTTATATCTTGTTGAAGTTTAAAATTCAAAGTGTTCCAATTTTATTGGACCACTCGGTATTGCTCTATAGTATAGCTTTAGAAAAAAACTTTATTAATACTTTTTAATAATCTCTACTATAATTAATTATTATAAAATAATAATTAATCCTGTATTCTAATATTTATTGACGGAATTAAAAAGAAAAGAAGAAGTTTATTGTCCTTTGAAACTTTCAACTATTTATGAGATCGCAGGAAAATGAAATTTTACAAAAGTTATTTATTTATAAATTGACAACTTTTCAGAACAAACCGGTATCAAAATGCGAAAAAAGTTGAAAAACAAACCGTCCTAATATATTTGTTTAATGTAGATGAAAATCAAATACAGTTATTATATTATTTAAATAGACCTAGGAATGATTTTTGGAACGGGGCCTTACCTGAGCATATAATACAATTAATCCATCATTTTAGGTTGTAGTCAATGTTGATCTTATCAAATGTTTTTTAGGGCATTGTGAATACTTGCCTTAGGCCCATGATTGATTATAGGATATATAGATAGGTGTCTTTTTCATAAAAGAAATCTCTTTTAAAATCTCACAAGTCATTTTGTTATAAAAGTTATTTTCTAGTGTGTATATTTGAACTTGTACAAAATTATAACGAGCAGGGGCAAGTGACCCCTTCATACTGTCCCCTGGCCCCACTCAGAGTCAAACTTGCCTTCTATAGTTGTAGTAAATACATTAAATGAGGGGTTCGCCACCAGTGTTGCGCAGAGCACCATCAATAGTCCAAATCAAAATGGAAATAGTCCATTTAAAATGGAATACTCTCATTCAAAAAGAAATAATTCTATTAAAAATGACAATAGTCCAATTCAAATTAATACCAGTCCAAGTCAAAATGGAATAGTTTAATTCAAAATAACAATGGTCCAATTCAAATTGGGAATAGTTCCATTCAAAATGAGACTAGTACAATTCAAAATAAGAAAAGTTTAATCCATATTAAGACCAGTCAATTAAAATTCAACGGAGATTACGTTTTTTTTCTACCTATGACTTTATTATCAGGTAATACATTAATTAGGCTATTAAAACGAAGATAAATCAAGGCTCAATATGGGTATAAACATTTATTTGTAAAAAAAATCAAAGTATTTTTGTTTAAATTTTATCTTCATCAAAAAATCCTCACCTTTTCCGCTATAATTGCTTTACAGACTTTTGGCATTTTTGCTGATAGTTTTTCAAGATAGGCAGATGTGATATCATTCCATGCATTCTTCAAAATTCTTCATTCTTACTTGTGGGGCACTTTCCCCCGAAATTTTCTGTCTTGGTGTTCCCACAATAGCTCTATCAGGTTCAAATCAGGAGATTAAGCGAGCTGCCCATAGACTAATAGATAAGATGTGAGAGGCTTCTTTCTATTCCAAGAAGTTTATGCAGAGCTTGGATGTTTGTTTTGGGTTGTTGTCTTGTTGAAAAACAAACTTCCCTTCAATTAATCTCTGTCCAGAAGGAATGGCTTGTATCTTCAGAATAGAATGATAACCATTCGGAAGGAATTAAATATCAATCTCTCAGCTGGATTTTTACAGACAAATAATTAAAAAATATTTTATGGATTTATTTTTTTTATAATAATTTTCTTCGGGTTAAAGTAAAAAATATTGATAAAGTCATAAACATTGATGAAAATGACGAAAAAGTATTTTTACCAAATTTTTTCTTGAGAGTGTAGGTTTAATAAGGATGCTTCCGACAGCAAAAATTCAAGGTCAAATACACAATATTGACTATTATTTTTGAACAAATTGAGATACATAGCTGAAATCATCTCATTGTGGTACACAATATTTATAACACATAGTAAAGTATGAATGCAATATAATGGGTTGGCGAAAAAGTAATTTGTTTTTTTTTTTTTTATTTCAATGCCTCATAAGAACTGTTATAATTATCCTATTTAAGCCAAGCAATCCCCATTCTGTTTGATAACTTTTTGCTAACGAGAACCCAACTTCATACTGTTCTTTTCGTAGAATCCCTTGTCCCTATTACGAAATAACACTCATTTTCAAATGCCTATATTGAGCCAAAATTTGTACTCCAAGCGCGTTGGCCATAGACAAGAACAGGTGGTAGCCACTTATGCTAGGTGCGGACTCTAGGCTGGATGCATAAGAACTTCCCATCAGAGCTTCTGTCGTTTATTAAAAAAATTATGCGTTGTCTTGATGGTGTCTTGTTGTATATTATTCTCCAATGCTGGTCACTTCTGTTCGACTGGCAGCTACAAACGAACGAGTTGTTCACAGTAGAGAGCAGAATTGAGCGAGAAAAACAATCAGCCCCGTATATATTACAAAGTTTCTTTGTCGTTTCGACGCGTATTTCCCTTAAGACAGTAAAAATGTAAAATATAGTGAATTTCTTCCTTTGACACTTCTATACTCGACGCACAATAATTCCCAACGGCATCAAGCGTAATACTGTCTAACTCTCACACCTTTACAACACCTTATCGTATGAACCCATATGACCAATAATGAACAAATTATACTTAGTTCAAAAACGTGGCGGGAAATACGAAATTACATTTTCTTCAATCTATAAATATTAAATGTCACTAAATTCAACATATTCAACATTTCACATTTTTGACTTTAAGATAGAGAAAAATGATATTTCATAAAAGGAAAATGGTCATACCACTTACTGTGGGTAGTTAGAATACTTATAAATAAGATAGAAAGTAATAAGGTATTGTCATATATCAGAGGTTATATGGTCAAACACTGGACCATCTACTTAGGATTTGAAAGGTATATAATGCGTTTTTGAGTTTAATACTCATATATTAATTACTAGTAGTAGTACCTGGCATTGCCTCGAGTAATTAGGGGCCTGCTAAAAGTCAAATTTTGATTTAATAATATAGAAGATAACTACCCAAAGAAAACATTAGTTTTAATCTCAGTTTTGGAAGAGCACACTCACACTAAACTACTAAATACTTATATCAATTTATACTTATATCGAGTTCTCTCCTCAAGAATGAAAGAATAATATATTAAGAGTTTGAAAAAAGAATAAGAATATGATGAGATGACTGATGAATACCTTATGAGTCTCAAAAGAGCTCACTATCATGAACAAACAAACCAGTCTTCCCCGTATGCTTTATACAAAAACGCCTGCGAGAGTTAATTCCCTTTTTACAATTCAAATCGTAACATATAAGGAAAATCAGGGGCCTCTGCAGGGGTACGGCTGGAGGAGTTGTAGGAATTTTGTATTCTCACTAGAAAATGTAATCGAAATTTCAAAAAAAAAAAATTTGGAAAAAAATTTAATTGTCCGTGAATAGTTATCGATTTTGAAGTTTTTCTCCAAAAATTTAACATTTGAAATCTTTTTTCAAAAAAATTTTATTTGAAATTTAATTTTAGAAATTTTACCCAAAAAATTACAGTTTTATTCTGCACAACTCTGGATTTTTATATTTTTTTTGAGAAGAACTTAAGATTTTTGAAATTTTTATCAAAAAATTTAATACTTTAAATTTTTACATTTGAAATTTTTAGAATATTAGAATTTTTTGGGAATAGCTATGGATTTTTCAATTTTTTTCATGAAATTTTTTTTTTTCAAAAATTTTATTTTTTGAGAATAGCTATGGATTTTTGAAATTTTTCTCGAACAAATTTTACATTAGAAATTTACTTTTTCAATTTTTCTTTCCAAAGAAATTAATTTTTGAAATTTTCCTTTCCAAAAAGTTATAATTTTTGATTTTTTTTTGAAAAAACTTCCAAAAACCAAGCCACTCCATAAAAATATATAATCCTGGGTATGCCTCCGAAAATGTATATGAATTATGACGAAAGAAACAAAAAAAACAGAGACCATACATTGGTGGAAACTTGAAACGTACACAATTGGAAAGAAAAAAGAAAACAGACTGACATTACTCAATTTTACATTTAACAAAAACTTTTATTAATTTTGTATTAAATGTATATTGGGGTGGTTTGTTTTTCAACTTTTTTCGAATTTTGCTTATGGATAGTGCGAAAAAGTTGTGATCTGATATGATAATTACCGTAGGAATTGCATTATCCTACGAGGTCATCTTTAGGTTGCAGAATGCACATCTTGATCCAATTATGTATATATATAAGTCTTTACTTATTAAATATCGATACTAAAAATCCATTTTTAGTTATTTTGCACAAAGTATTTTTAATAGACATTTTTCGAATATCATTTAAAAAGTTTATTTTTTTAATTTCTTCTATGTAGCAAAAAGGAGATAAAAAATTTAGGAAAATTTGTATAGTGAGTATAATTTTTTTACATTTTTAGAAAATTAATTCAACAACTACCTTATAGTATTCTCTCTTACGGGCTGGTCCATTGAAATCTGAACACTTACTAATTCAATAATTAACGAAGGTTGACGAATTAAAATTAAATTATATTTCGAAATATCAAAGGATAAGAAATTAGATACAAAACATAAACAACAACCCTGAGCTCTCTAGCTTACGTACAAGTCTAGAAAATGACACTGGAACGTGATCTACGAATTTTTATTCGTGCACTCCAAGCAGTTGTGCGTCTCCAGGACCACCGTCTACACCGTCAGACCGTCCAAAACATTGGTGATGAAGAAAGACTCTGTAAAGAAGCCTTTACACCCCTTCAACTACACCTTGTGTGTGCATGTTCAGGGGAAGACCTGCCGTGTCCTCAAAGCCACTGTCAGCCAGCACGGGGACGGCATGATAGATGGCACATCTGCAGTGGGTGCCAGTTTTCGGCTACTGCCACTTAAAAGCCATAATTGCCGCTAAGAGCAGCTATATTAACGATTAAGAGAGCTCAGACACACATCTATTTATAGTGCTAATTTTGTTGAAACTCTATTGTTAATTTATTAATTATATCTTGTTGAAGTTAAAAATTCAAAGTGTTTAGATTTTAATGAGCCACTAGGTAAACCTGATAATATATATTGATAACGAAATCTAAAATTAGGTATTCATGTTTCAAATAAGCCACTTTTTAAGTATTACCTGACAAATCCCTCAAAGAAAAGCCCAAGGAAAAAAGAATTTTGACCGATGATTCATCTTTGAAAGGGTTGAATTAAGTCCTATTCTTGTGCCAAATTATTTGCATTGGAATAATTATGCCTCATATTTGAAATAGACATTACATTTTGCTTAAAAATAAAGGTATGCCTTCCTCTGGAGTGCATTAATTCTAAGAGGAAGGTACAATTCCTTTCTTGGAAAAAAGGCCTGAAATTTAATTATTATTTGACATGAAAATACTCAAGCACTCTCGAACAAAAATCAAGATTAGAATAAATGTGGCGCGTTAAAATAAAACAATCGCTAACAAAAATCAAGAAAAGAAGAAATTCCTATTCATTTACCGTTAATAACAGTAAATTAATGGATACCCCCACCCCATTTTAAATTGAGTCTTAGGTTTATGGATTTTTGCTTATTTTTACTCCGGCTCAAATCATGAGGAAACTTTTTTATAATAGGTGGAAAATTTACTTTAGGTTTTTCTCCCTAAAGCATACTTTTTGGCTATTTTCACGAGTACATTTCTTTACAATATGGTTATGAGCTACCAAGCATTGACTTCCTGTATTTCCTCTTCCTATCAAGTCTAAAATCGTTGTTGAGGCAACCTCACTCAACCGTGCTCAGGCATTCAATAAAACCAATGTGAATTTATTTTTTGACAATCTTGAAAAAGTTATAGAGAAAATTTAGGTTTTGCCCTGAATGCAGTACCACAAATGGTAGCATAAGCTTTCCCTAAAGGATTCAAACCAGCAAATATTGTTCCTGGGTTCCAATCCACTGGGATTTATCCAATGGACTGTAACATATTTCTTGATCACCAGTTCCTACTAACTTATTCCACGGAAAGACCTGCACCAATCACAAACAGAGATGAATCAGACTCTTCTGATATCCAACTACCACCAACTTGCTCACTGACACCAGGATCACCACTTGATGAAGGACCTTCAACGTCAAGCACTTTCATATAACCAAAGAAACTTCGCCCATTTCCAAAAGCCCCAGCCCGTACAGAGGGATAGAAAAGAAAAACAGTAAAATCCGCCGTCTGGTCGGCAATCACAGAATGACCGTCCTCGCAAAACATTATCGTAATTGTTTGTTGTTCAAGCAAACCAAAGAGACTATACTATGATTCCGATGATGATAACGACACTCTGGATAGGATTCCGAGAGAGCAAAATGAAGATGATGATGAACTAGATGTCATCCAAGATTATACGGATGACAGCTTTTCAAGCTTGTTTGAGTGACTTGGTTGTTGAGACAATTGGGTTTGACGATTTCATTTTCTTCAGATGCCAGGGCAAGAAGTCAAACTATTTCTATGTATGGATTGTGAAGAAGGTGATCGGCGAAGATGGAGACTTTGAAGAATACCTCAAGAGAAGTGAAAAAGTGTTAAACAAGTTTGACCATTTCCATAATGATGACACTTGGTCCGTGCACAAAAGATACATTATTTCACTTCTAAGGTAATCTAAAGGACTTTCTTGAGGAACAAAACTTACCAAAAGTAGTCATATGTTCATTTAGGACATTGTTAAATATCTTCCAGAATTAAAATGAAAAGGCGTTTGTCTAGTTTGATATGGCCACTGTCCTCCTTTGGGCCCTTTGTATTATGTGCAGTTTTTCCCTCTGCACAATGATTAATAAATAAATAAAAACAGTTGCTCTATTTAATTTTTTTATTTGTATAAATGCACTATGCAAAAGTGTAATGGCGTAAAACCCCCCACGATACACATAAAATCATAAAACATGATTTGAACGTCAAATAACATTGCCTTTTAGGAATGTAAAATATTGTGATTACATTCAACCCCCCCACCGAGTCTGTGACTTTTTGACCCTGGTCAGGGATGAAAAGTCACAATCCAGCACAGCCAATTTGAAAGTATGTCCAGGTCATCCTAAAATCAGTTAACTAAAGCCACTTTGTACACACTTAAACAAAATATAGAACTAGGAAATGATACAATATAATTGTTTTACACAAAAACTTCGGTCATAATACCGAGAAAGGTAGAAATTTTGACTTCCCAGCCCCCCGGTTTTCCCTAGTGCATAAGTACTATTTGTTATACCGGATGGTCCATTGAAATCTAAACTTACTATTTCAATAATTAGTGAAAGTTGAGTGATTTAAATAAATTAATATTTTGATATATTAAAGTATAAGCAATTAGTTACAATACAAATTAAGCATGACCTCTGTAGCTTTCTTTCAAGACGAGAAAGTAACACTCGAACGTGATCAACGAATTTCCATTCCCGCACTCCAAGCATTTGGGCGTCTCTAAGACCACCATCTACGCCGTCAACAAATCT
Organism: Lepeophtheirus salmonis; assembly: GCF_016086655.4. Classification (NCBI taxonomy): domain Eukaryota; kingdom Metazoa; phylum Arthropoda; class Copepoda; order Siphonostomatoida; family Caligidae; genus Lepeophtheirus; species Lepeophtheirus salmonis. The sequence goes on from NC_052143.2 coordinate 12,966,096, forward strand.
GAAAAGTTGGAGAGGGAGAAGGACTCTTTCAAAAAAGGCCAAACTGGATCCGGATGAGTTAAAGAAAACCGCTCAGGACGATCCCCTCAAATTCATGAGGACCCTTGCAAGAGATCTAGGCGTTTTATACCCGACTAGAGTTGTCAATAATTCTTAATATTAAATACAGGGCTACGTGCCTGTATACTGCAACAATATTGATTCTCCCTTTTTTTCCTGGATTCTCGATTCTGTGATTGGTCATTACCTACGCCAAGGAAGTTGAACGGAGGCTATATTTTTACCTCTGATTTTTTGTTAGTTTGATTATATATTGCCAACCAGGATTACGGCAAAAGTTCCAGTTCTATTATATCTTCCTTGCTACTAAGATTATATATGATCACAATAAGAGGCTTTTAAATTTTGAGAGGTCAATGTCAAAGGTCAAGTTAACACAAAACGTTAGAAATACATATTTGGCCATAACTCTGGAACCCATAAAGGTACAGATCTCAAATTGGTCTCATTATGTAGGTTTAATAAATATGCTTCATATTTAAAAAACCCAAGGTTAAGAAGAAAGGTCAAAACCAGACTGAAGGTCAAAAACACAATATTGACCATCACTTTGGAACAAATAGAGATACAGAGATGAAATCATCTCTTTGTAGTACACTGTACGAATGCAATATATATTACGTTTCATTAAATTCAACATGTTCAACATTATACATTTTTGACTTTGACATAGAGAAGAAATGCTATTTAATTTAAGAAAAATGAGAATAGGCGGAGTTTTGCACTCTACCGTGTGTTCATTCTAGTTTCTTAATTTTTTTCCCCTCAAACTACCAGCTATTAAAAAACAGTAAATAATTTTTTGACAAATAATTATTCAAATAATGGAACAGAAACGAACTTCAATTCTTACTCCTCACAACAGGACTAAACAAATGGTAGCTAATGAAACTGGATTCTGCATTTGGACCATATGTCCAAATATATTATTGGTCATCCTGGAACAAGGGGAGAGGCTCACCACGGCCACAAATAAAGTGTTTCATTAAAATCTGAACACTTTGAATGATAAACTTCAACAAGATGTAATTTATAAATTAACAATAGAAGTTCAAGAAAATTAATACTATAAGGTGATGTGTGTCTGAGTTCTCTTAATCATTCATGTAGACGCCCTTAGTGGCAATGATGGATTTCAGGCCTGATACCCGCTGCAGTTGTGGTCCTGTGACATGGTGTCTCTGTACTGGCTGACAGTGGATTTGAGGATGTAGTCAAGGGTATTGGCATCAGTGCTAAAGGGGAGCAAGCGTAAAAAAAAGTTCAAAAGAGTCTTGCAAGGGAGGAGATGCCTTTCTTTCATTGCTAGCGTCAAAAAGGGCCTCCCCGCCATCACAAAGCTTTTTCCTTCCACTTTTTTATAGCTTTTTGGACCGTCTGGTGTGGAACCCCGAGATGGATTTGAGGGGATTGGCCTAGGTGTTTTTTTTTAACTCCTCTGAGTCCAGTTTGGCTTTTTTATAGAGTCCTTCTTGCTCCCCAACATTTTGGACTTGTTGATGGCGTAGACGGTGGTCCTGGCACACACAACTGCTTGGAGTGCGCGAATAAAAATTCGTAGATCACGTTCAAGTGTCATTTTCTAGACTTGTACGTAAGCTAGAGAGCTCAGGGTTGTTTTGTTTCGTAACTTTTTTCTTCTTTAATAAATCGAAATATCAATTAATCACTCACCCTTCATTAATTATTGAATTAGTAAGGGTTCAAATTTCAATGGACCGTCCGGTGCATCAAATAATTAAACGAAAAAATATCTGTATAGGCTCGGAAGACCTATGGCAAGCAATAGTGGTGTCAACAAAACGAGGCAAACGACATAAAATGAACAAACTTCCTATAAATCTTGATGAAAATTTATCAAATGGCTTTTTAAAATTAAAAGAAGGCTTGACACCTGAATTGAATACTATTTGAGACCAATGATACACCCTAATATTTGAATTAAATTAGAGTTTTATGTACTTAAAATCCCTAAAATTGGTTTGATTTGTGGGTTATTTTTTCGGGATGGGAAAAGTATCATAATTATTGGAGAAAAAATATCTTATTCTTTCCACTTTGTTGTCTTGAATGTATTTCTTTCTATATGTGTTTTTTCCTTTAAAAGAAAGTTCGACCCATTACTAACATGTACTCTACAGACCTACATTGTAGGTTCATGTTGTTAGAATACTGTATACAGCCTATTAGAAGAAACAGTAGGATGTCTCCCACCGTGAAAATATATAGTAATTAATATGTACACCGCACCTTACCTTGCCTCTAATAAATAAATTATTTACTTATTCAATAACTATGGACTTTAAAAATGAGCAATCAAGGGTGATGCAGAAAATATGTCCACTAGAATGTAAAAATAAATTTAATTTTCTTAATGTTCCTTTAATTGGTCAGATGGAGTTGCAATGATAACCTCTCCAGCCCACCCACTGATGACACCCTTGATATGTTGGGTACAAGTTACGAGGTCTTTACAAGTTGCAACTTGTATAAGCAAATTGAACAAGTACAATATTCGGCGTTCTCATTTCCATATATTAATTTATAATTTGGTCTATTTAAAAAAAACATGTTAATTATGTACTTATGCGTAATATAACTGTGCATTTGAACTTTATAATGTACCACGGAATACTTATATTATAGGTTTTTTTTATTGAAATAGTCAAAAATTACAATATTAATATATGGATCATCCATGGAATATTCAATTATTGCACTATCGTCATCCCAGGTACTGCAAATCCTTCGTTTAAAATTATTCATCTCATTTTGTGTTTCCAACTAATACAATTTCTTGATGAGAGTGCTCTGAAAAGTTTCTGAAATGACAAAGATACAAGATATTTTTTCTGAATTTGATAGTTTATTTTTAAAAATAGTATCCTTATAAATCTACAAACTCCCATCTCTGCTGTAACCCGTCCAAATTGTACTTTGCGTTTTTCTCTACAAAATAATGCACACGAAGGTGATTGCCTCTTCATTTCTCGAAAATCTCTGGGGTTCATTATTTAAAATGTATTTTTGTTTCGGCCGTATAATGGTGTATCCCCTTTTCATCTACAGTAGTTCATCGGTTCTGGATTAATTGCCCTAAACTGCACTTTAAACACACACATTAACTCCCTCAAGTGACAGTAACATTGTATAAGCTCATAAGGCCATTTATCCACTATTTGACCATTAGATTCAAAAATATAGCTATAAATAAAAAACAGTCCTGTGAAAGTCAGGATATTGGAATTAAATAATTAAATACTTTGTAAGTACAGACAGAACACTACTACGAATAACTTATGTAAAAAGGTCTGAGCATTTCAATAAAATTAATATAGCCAGAATTATCCGATTTAGATGGTTCCAATAGGTTATTTGCCTAATTTTCATTTTCTGAGCCATAGAGTAAGTGCTCACATGCCGGTCCAACTACACGATTTCCCTTCTTTTATTGACATTTTCGACATTCATGTTACCAGAACGGAATCGTTGGAACTAGTGTTGTGTCGGTCCTTATTAATTTTTATCCCCCTTGTGGACAAGCAGTAAAATAGTGTAACCCGTGGGCTGGTAGTATTACAATTTATTCGAAGGAGTCCTTGATACTCAGGATAGTGACGGCGATAAGATTTGATCTACCTGTAACATCTTTTGGCCGGGGTATACTTCGCAAAAAAAATGGAGTCTTTTATGAAAATTTCTGATCATACTATAGTTTTATTGTCTGAATACAATAAAAATGTACTAGGTCAGTTATGTATAGCCTTTTAATATAATGGTCCGCATTGCCACTTGAAATATTTCAATGGGCCGCAGAACCTATTAAGTTAAATTTAATTAAAAATGTCTATATAAGACAAAACTATTACTTAAATACAAATTTATTTTAATTTTAGACCAAATATAAATAAAAGGCAAAATTAATTTTTCAAGCCCACACTGCTTAAAAAAGCTACACTGTTAGAGTCTCAGAAAATACTAGATGACGTCAAATATTTTTCAATGTTTGTACGTAGTATGATCGTTCTACGTGTTTTGATGATATTACGACAATTTTGTGGACCACACCTAAACATTCGGCGGGTAGCAATGTTGCCGTGATCCAAAGGTTGGACATACCTAAACTAAACTATCAAATTGCTTGCAATGAAATTGTATCTTAATCAAATCTTTAATAATTAAATTGCTTTAACTGAATTGTTTAGTAATCAAATTACTCAGGATCATTTTACTGGACGATATAAATGCAGTTAAAATTGATCACTCTTTTGGAAATTTTATAGATTGTTCGGGTATTTTGCACATTGCCTGTAAAATTTATATTATATAATCCTGTGAACGCCCCTGCCTTACTAAGGACATCCATTGATAAACCCTCAGAACATTTTTCATAACATAATATATAATTTTATCTAAGCATATTATCAGGCTAAAATGTTTTTCTATCGGCAATGTGCATACTTCACAATATGTCTGCTAATGAATGAAACGTCTTGGGGAATAACAAACTGTTTTCTTGTTATTCCGAGAGTCACATTATTGTGAAAACAGTCAATAATAATTAATTAACTGAAATGGGAGAGCATAAACAGTGATCACTTATACTTGTTTATTAGTAGGGATGCTTCGATTGTAAAATTATATTTGTCTTATTGCCAACTTTTAATTATTACTACATAGATAATAATTATTAATTATTATGTACTATTAATTAATACTTCTTCTAGCGATAGTAACCAGTAAAAGACAATGGATGCTTCAGTATTATATAACTCCCTAAGAAAAACTGAGTGTTACACTCTGTTTTTCAATAGCACACCCACAAGTAACTACTCAATACATATATCAATTCATATGACGCAAGGGCGTCTGCAAGATTATATATGTATTTTATTTTTTTGGTTTTTGGAATTGTAAAAATAAAAATAAAATAAAAAATCAATTCCTATTCACAAAAAAATTATATTTTTTGGAAAAAAACTTAAAAAATTAAACTTCAAGTTTTAAATTTTTTGGAAAAAAGCTTGAAATATTAATTTTTTGGAATAAGTTTTAAATATCTAATTTTTTGGAAAAATGCTTCAAATATTAAATTTTTGGAAAAAAAACTTCAAAAATTAAACTTCAAACATGAAATTTTTTGGAAAAACATTTCAAAAATCCATTGTTATTTAAGGAAAATAATTTTTTTGGAAAAAAAATTCAAAAATTAAACTTCAAGTATTAAATTTTTCAGTAATTAAACTTCAAATAAGATTTTTTTCAAAAGTTAAACTTCAAATATAAATTTTTTCAAAAAAATCAAACAAAAATCAAACTTCAAATATTAAATTTTTTGGAAAAAAATTTCGAAAATTAAATTTCAAATATTAAATTTTTGGAAAATATTTTTAAAATACATAGCTTTGGACAAAAAATTACAAAGTATTAAAATTTTTGGAACAAAAATTATAGGTAAAAACATAAAATCCTTAATTTGGGGGAGGGGAGGCTACAGACCCTCCAGCCAACACCTGCAGATACCCTTGTGACATGTTCTCTCCTCAAGATTGAAAGAACAATATAATAAGAGTTTGAATGGAAAAAATTAATATGTTTGGTTCACTGATGAATACTTTAGTATTTAGAGCGCTCAATTACAAAAAAAAAAAAATCATTTGAACATTATATTGTATTCAAATATTAACATATACTAACAAAGCATTTGAACTATGATATACATAAGAGAGCGATAAAAAAAGCAGACAGAAACAGTGATTCATATTCAATGCTCAATGTGCACGCCTGTAATATTTCATTACTACGACTACATTGTCATTTCTTAGGTCAAAATATGTTTACGATTGTATATACCTATTTTGCACACAAAAGTGCTTCTTTAGGGTCACAAGATCACAAAGCAATTTAAGAAAGCCGTTTATTCCTTTCAACAGGACATGGATCCTGCACATACGGGAAAAATTGTGTATGATTGGATGGCCGAAAAAAGAAAGTTCTTGCCGAAGAACTTCTGGCAAACACTTAGGCAGATTGGCGATCAATGTCGAAGCACTACGTTGTCAACGTGTGCAATGCGTTTCGGGGTCGCATGGAGCGTGTGAATGTGGCGTGAGGCGATCAAGTTTATAAACAAGTACCCATTTAATTTCATTTAAAGCCGCTAGGTGTAATTAATTGTCCAACGTTCATAGTGCTCCAAGACTTTCTGTCGGCCCGGTACAGTACTCCCGGTTACTTATTTTCATATATTAAGACATACGTTCATACAGACAAACTTTGCTTTATTAATATTGTTAATATTCCAAAGGAAGCAGAAAAAATAATAATATGATAACGCAAACTCATCTTCCAATTCATTTAATGTTATAGTATGTCACGTTTTCTTCGCAAGTGTTTTTAATACTTATTATAAAAATTTTATGAACTCTTATATTCTTTCAAATACTATTATGTTAATTTCAGAGATCCATACATATTTAAAAAAAATATATATTTAAAGCTAAATACACTGGCCCTACTCTATAATACAAGTAATGATTGTCATGTATCCTTCAAATACAATTCAATATGTGTTAGAAATACTTTTTTTAAAACACTCTGTAGTGTATTCAATTGGTATGATACGACGGGAGAGATGTTTTCACTTCTAGGTAGTAAGAACCCGGCAACAACAATTTGTTCAATAATAACAAATAATCATAATTGATAGAGGAAAAGTAAACATTAAATAAACACATACATATTAATACTGAAACTTGTCCTTTTTTTAATATACTATTTTGAACCGAAATTCAGACAGTGGACACAGGGCAAGTACCATAGGGGAGGCACTTCCCATCGATAAAGAAGGGATCTATGTAAAGAAAAACTAATTTTAGCAATTACAAAAGGAAAAATGGTTTTTGTGTGTGATCTTTCTTATATTTTATATTTATTATTGAATCGGTATCAGGTTGTTAACACTGGTTCTATGGAAATTCCCCGATGACAACGTTATCTTTCAGTAAGATGGGCCCCACTCAGACTGCAAAAACTACTCAGACCTTCTTTGCTAGCAACATCGCTTTCTCAAGGACGTCTGTTGGATTATATTTGGAGGGGGTGTTTGAAAAAAAAATAGTTAAAAATTCAAAGCTAATATAAAAAAAATGAAATTTTTGTTGCAAAAAATTTACGAAAATTAAATTTCAAAGATTAAAAAATATTTGAAAAAAAAAATCCAAATATTAATATTTTTGGATAAAAATTTCAAAAATTAATTTTATAATGTAATTTTTTTTGGAAAAAAAATTAAAAAATCCATAGCTATTCATAAGAAATTAATTTTTTTGTAAAAAAATTTCGAATACTAAATATTAATCCTTTGGGGGGACGAGTTCAGCTCACCCCCTGCAGTCACCCTTGTTTTGTGAATGTCACCAGCATATAGTCTGGATGTCAATTCTCTTTTTCTTTCCGGCCGAACATTTAGGGAAGAGTCTGTAGCATTTGTCACCCGAACGTTTAAGCTAGCTATCTAAGAGGCCTATGGCGGTTGAATATAATATGTATCAGAAAAAGATTAATAAGGATTTTCGTTAAATATATAATTAAAGAATGACAAATAATTTCTTTTTTCAGTGAAGGTGTGTAAGGTTCAAGTTTCTATCCCCGGTATAATTAAATAAAGCAGAACGTTCACAAGGGGTGGTTGAAGGACTGTAGCCCCCCCCATTAAATAATTTTTACATTTTAATAGATAATTTAATATTTGAAATCAAAAAAAAATCTGTCAAAAAAAAATAAAATTATTTTTCCAAAAAATTTAATTTTTCAAATTTTTTTTCCGAAAAATTTAATTTTCTTTCAATAGCTATTGATTTTGAGAAATTTTCTCCAGATAATTTTATATTTGATTTTTTTTTCAAAAGATTTATTATTTTAATTTTTTTTTCCAAAAAATTTAATGTAATTTCTGCAATTATTTTTCAAAAATGTAATTTCTCAATTTTTGTTTTTAAAACTTTAATTTTGTTTGAATAACTATTGGTTTTTGAAATTTTATAATGTCGCAAATGATTTTTTCAAAAATGTAATTTCTCAATTTTTTTTAAACTTTAATTTTGTTTAAATAACTATGGGTTTTTGAAATTTTCGTAAAAAAAAAACTATATTAATTTTTTTGACAAAAAATTAATATAATTTTTAAAGTTTTTTTTCCAAAAAATGTAATTTCTTTGAATAGATAATTTTATTTTTCTAAAAACCAAGCTCCCCTCCAAATATAACCCTATAATTTTTATTTGTTGTACCCATTTTGACATGTTCCAATAGTTCACTATGTTCCTTAATCTGAATGAAAAAGGGGCTTACATTATTATACATACTACTTGATTGTTTAGGCTCTCAAAATGACCGACAAACGTCGGAAACGTCTATTGATAAAATATTAAATTTTAAAGAGTTAACGACTCAAAAAAAAATCTTACAAAAAGGAAATGGCAATCCGAAAATTTGAGGAAAATATTCAAAAAAACTCAACTTAATGTTTTGTGCGTTCTACATGCTTTGGCCTTCTACGTTTTATCTTATGTCCTACTTCCCAGCTTTTAAAGAGGAAAGCAGTTTCTAATATGTATATATGGAGAGACCTACATATTTTAGTGATAGAAACATATGCACAAGTGTGCAAAAAAAACATTAATACATAAGAAAAATAAGGTCAACTTTAGTATTATGCGTATTTAGATATAAAAATATTACGTATTTAAAATGCACAAAGTTAAATCAATTACATTATATTTGAACAATAAAACATTCACAAACCACTTGGGGCCTTTGGGAGGAAAGAAAGACCTAAAACCATTTATATTCTCGATTGGAAGGGAGGGAATAGTGATGTAAATCCTTTGTATATTTTAGGTGGGCTTTTTTGGGGGGAATTGGAAGTCAGAAGAATGAATGTTCTTTTCCTTAGCAGTTGTCATAATTATTTAATTCCTGAGTGGTCAACATCCTTTCCAAAATAGATTCAGTTATATTCAAAACTTGATTGAACGTTCGTGTGTGCTCATAAAAAATGAAGCGTAGTCCTGAGGACTTATTGTTGAGTTATTATTGTAATTCCTTGATGGACTTGGCGTAGAATTGGTGATTGACATCGGAGTAATCCTAGCAAATGTCCTTGCTTATTTTCTTTTCCCCTCCTTCCTTGTCACTGCTGATTGTAGCTGATTTCCTCCATAACATTATTATATGAATAACAAAACAGAAACAATGTGAATGCAGTAAAACTAAATAAAACTATTACTGAAAATAAAAAAATAAAAAATGAAATAAGCCTAAAAAAACTAAATCTCTATAGTGTCTTAGAAGCAAAGAAAATGCTATCTGAAAGTGACCAACAAATTTCGGTCCGTACACTTTTGAACGCTGGCAAGGAACCAATGGAGATTGCAAAGCAGTTAGAGATCTCCAGGTCAATCGTTTATGGCGATTGCCGATTGAATACGGTGGACAGGAGGTTTTGGTCTGTTAGGAAAATGAAATTGAATCTGAAAGAAGTCAAGGAGGCTGCCCAGGCCAACCCTTTGAAGTTGATGCGGTAGCACAGCAAGGACTTTGGTTTTTCGTACCAAACCGTCCGCACTAGGATTTAGTGGGGTTGAGGGTCGGAAATTTTGTACCTTTTAATAAATAAAAGAAATCACTTTTTTCAGAGACTACATATTTTTAAATAACTCTAGTATAAGGCCAAAAAATTGTTATAGTGTAATCAAATACATAGTCCATTATAGACACGATTTCCTCATAAAAGACGTCATGAGAAACAGGGGACACACATTGAATAAAATATAAATAGGATCAACCTATCTCTCTTTAAAACAAAGAAAACGTCATTAAATGAAATTCTTTCAGAAAAATATTATGGTAGGTCTGTCAAAAAAGTTCTGGGAATAGATCATTCAAATTGCCTGCGTAAAAGGGATTAAAAACATTTTTTTTTAGGTCAGCAGCCCTGCCTTTCATAATGACGAAAAGTTTTAGTGCAATCTGTAGACCAGTTTACCTGCAACAGCTGGATAAGTCAGTCTACCCCACTAGTGCTCACGATTTAAAAAAATAAAATAAAATAATTAATAAAACAGTTTGCCTTAAATTTTGTGTTGCCAACGATATTTCATAAGCTGACGCGTTGAAAATCTTAGAAAAAGCTTTTGGTGAATCCGTTTTATCAAAAACCTCTGCATATGAGTGATACAAAGCGTTCAAGGAGTGTTGTGAGATCAAGTTTCAAAAGACAAAGTGATGGTCATTATTTTCTTTGATATTTGTAGTCTGGTGCATCATAAATTCGTTTCTAAAGAACAAACGGTCAATAAGGAGTAGTATTTGGACGTACTAAGGCGTGAGAAAATCCGTCAAAAACAGCCAGAATTATGGAAGAATAACGTGTAGATTTTACATTACGATAACGTGGCAACTTAAGCGAATTCAAACCCAAACACGCAATAAATACCATCGATCAGCCATCATATTCACCTGATATAGCTCTGAGTAACTTTTTATTTATTCTGCAAATTTAAATGATTACTCTGTGAAACCCGTTTTGATTCGATTGAATTCGTTAAACAAAATTTGTGGAAGGAGCTAAAGGCTATGCCAAAAAGTGCCCATAAAAATGCATCGAGAACTTGGAAAAAACGTTCGCAAATGTGTATCACATCCAATTGAGATTATTTTGAGGGGGATAAAATAAATTTTAATGATTAAATGGGAAATTTGTGTTGCATTTAACCATTTCTATTACTTTATTGAACCAATTTAAGCCAATCATCAACGAAAAGGAAAAAAACAACATTGTCTTCTTCTACTGAGTGTCCGCTCTTTCCTTAGAGGCTTACAGCTAGAATCTATAATAATAAGTAGAGATGGGATTAGTGCAAGGGGCCAAGGAGAAACCTTGAGCGAGACATATGGTACCTCTGATTATGTGACCCTTGTTAATATCAGCTACCAGTTATAAAATTTCGGGGGAGAAAATTAATTATTGGTATAAAGAGGAAAACCTTCTACATTTCAAATATCAGTAGTGCAGGGAATTTTATATTATAATTATAGTCAAATTAATCAATTATGCATTATTAAAACTATGGGTATATCATATAAGTTTGTACGGGAAAACTTTTCGTTCTATCTCAAAATTGGAGACAGCTACATCAGGTAGTTGAATTTCAATTATCCGAACCTTTTAATAATAAGGAAATTATATTACCTATAAAGAATATATAATTCAATTTGGAAGGGAGGGATATCGACTTTTTCGAGATATTTGTACTATTATTTATTTGGAGGATCGTGAAAGTAGAGGGATGTCCTCATTAAGTGAAGGCGGTTATAAGTTTTTTCTTATGAATATTCCGGTGGAGGGGCACTCAGAGACTATCTGTGGAAAAAGAGAAAATGCCAGAAGAGATCACATAGGGCCTGGTAGCCTCTGGTGCTCGGTTATGAGGTAAAAACAATTCTCCTCAAGCCAAAAACGAGACTTGTTGAACATATGACATATTTAACTGTCTTGTCACTGACTTCAAGTTCATTTCCTTTGAAACGAAGGACCTATTCGGTGATCGGTCAGTGATTGTGTGTAATTTCTCGATCAACTCCGCGTACTTGACCTTCCTGGAGTCCTCCTATAATCTCTGCAATCTCGAAATAGCTTCCGAGAGTTATTCGAATCATTCAGTTTCTTCCTGGTATACTGGAACTAACAAATTGTCAGTCCAATGATGTTACATATGTCTCAGTTGCAGATTTGTTCTTGATTATTAATTAGACACATAAATGCGGCGCTTTTCTGTTCCTCCTCTGTGAACTGAATCTCAGGTAGATCTGAGTATAGTTTTTCCATTGTGACGAAATTAGAAAGAATGAATGTGTTTTGTCTGTATGTTACGTGGCATTAAAAAAAAATGATATGACGACATCATTTGGTTCCAAGGCGACCCTAAGAGGTCGCAGATTTAATCTTCGAGCCCCGCATATCAAACAGTTTGATTTTCAACTTTCTTCGAATTTCGATTACAGGCAGTGTCGAAAAGTTGTCATATTTTTAATTATTTTACATAAAATAATATTGATCGATATTTTTCTAAACTATAAAAAGTATTATTATAAATTGTCCTTTGGAACAATAAAAGAATGGAAATTTGATGCTCCGCCTATAGCGCACATCATTTTCTTACAATTTCAGATAGGAAAGATCCAATTTTCTGTTATTCTATCTTTAAAAAAAAAAAAAAAATGTATTAATCTTTTTTATAGGATAGAATAATGCTTATTTTCATTAATTAATGTAAAATAAGGATCAATACTGTGTTAAAGAATTGAAAACGTGTTTCAATTCAAACATTGAACGTGATGTGCTACCAAAAGATGACATCGTAGGAAAACGAAATTTAGCATCAATTATTTCCTGATCAAATCCAAACTTTTCCGAACTATCCGTAATCGAAATTCGAAAAAAGTTGATAAACAAAATGTGTTTGTTTGAAGATCATTTCTTTCACTCCAGTATTGATATTATTGAATGAAGAGGATTCACTTCTTTATAGGAGTAAATGCGAAGTGTTTCTAGTTGTAGTACAACTCCTCGAATCTAACTCTAAAAATAACTGTTTTCTCAGCCACTTTTTTTCCTCCCTTTTTGGCCTCATTGAACCTTTTTTCTTTCTACGACTTAGTCTATTACAATAAAAAAAATTAATACGTAGTTACTATTTTTCTCTGCGTATAATTCATATTATATATTGTATATATATATATTAGGTATATAGAGATGTGTCAATCCTTCTTAATGCAATCCAGTATTAGCACCGATCTTATTGGTCAATAGGAATGTTGGTCTTTGGGACCGGTCTTTAGCTGTCTTTCCTTGGAATGTTTCCTGAAAATACTCATGGTTTATTAAACCAAATAATATATGAGATATATATTAAGAGCAATGCACATATTTATCAAAAAATATTCTGGTTTTTATTTTCATGCAATAGAATATGAACATATTATCTTTTTACTTAGTTACCGAGTGGTCCATTAAAATATGAACACTTTGAATTGAAACTACAACAAGATATAATTTGTTAATAAACAATAGAATTTCAAGAAAATTAATACTTTAAATCGAAGTGTGTCTGTGCTCTCTTAATCATTAATGTTGCCGACCTTAGCGGCAATGATGGCTTCCAAGTGGAGGTGGATGGCCTGTCACCTGCTCCAAATATTGTCATCTGACCTGGTGTCCCTTTACTGATCATAGTTGTTCTGAAGGCATTTGGATGACAGAGGCTGCAGGCCTTTCCCTGGACATGAAGCCAAAAAGTGCAGTCGAGGGGTTAGTATCAGGGCTTTAAGGGGCCCAAAAGTGTTTGGCGCAGAAGGGAATATTGTAGGTGAAACATCCTGTTGTAAAACTATATTTCCATCAGAATAGTTTGCCGTCAACCACAACAAAACTTTCTCTTCCAAGGCAGTTACATAGTCGTACCCGACCAGGAGCTACGTTAGAGGGGATACCTTGACGTCAGAGGGTTACAAAGCCCAATGACATGGGGGAGGCAGGGTGTTTTGTGGTAGTAATTGTTCTCATTGTTTCATCAATGCGGCCCAAAGCTTGAGTACCTTTCATTCTGCCTTTTCCAGTGTCAATGAGTGCGCGAATGAAAATTCGTGAATCACGACTTGTACTTAAGCTAAAAAGTTCAGGTTTTTTTTCTTCGCTGTAACTATGTAATTGTTTAGGCTTTAATATATGAGAATATGAATTAATCTAATTAGTTTAATTTTTTTTAGAATAACAATGAATTTTTTTCCAAAAAAAAATAGTTTTTTGTGAATAGCTAAGGATTTTTGAAAAAAATTCTAAAATTTTTAATTTTTTGCTGAATTGTTAAGAATTTTTACAAACTTTTTTCCAAAAATTAAATTTTTTAAGAATAACAAAGGATTTTTGAAAAAAAAATCGTAAAAATTTATTTTTGAAATTTTTTTCTAAAAAAATTCAATATTTCGATTTATTTTTTAAAAAACACCAAAAACCAAGCACCCCTCAAAAATATTGCGGATGCCCCTGTCTCTAAAGCTTTAAATACTTTGTGCACTGGTAAGGGGTACTTGGGTGTAATAAATATTTTACAAGTGGTACATCCCTAAAAAAAGGTTGAGAATCCCTACTGTAAAATATCGAAATATGAATTAATTTCAATCATTCAACCTTCATTAATTATTGAATTAGTAAGTGTTCAGATTTCAATGAAACACCCGGTATATAGTTCAAAAATACTTCCAACGAGGGATCAATTTACCTTTTTTTAGGACTCAGAAGTAGGACTGGATGGGAACAGAATGAACTGGACCACGGTCATCAGTCTTCCATTAGAATCGATACAATACTAGTTATATATAAACTACAGTCAAGAACTTCACTTTTCATTACTTAATCGAATCCTCCTTGACGTCATGATATTTCTGTTACTATTCACACTTAACAATTTAGAAAAATATTTACGCTTGTCCTCAAAATTATTGATAAACTTGTTAATGTTGGTAATTTATTAACGTTTTGTAAGGAGTTCTTGCATCAGATCTCACTAAGCAAAAGGCTTAGGGAATGTAAAGGTTGTTAATATTTTGTTTTATTATCTTTATTAAAGAATTCAATTTAAAATTTATTTTTTTCAAAATAAATATGTATAAAGTTCCAAAAGAACTGAATTTAATTTTTAAATATTAAATACTTAGTGAATTTTTGTACAGTAAACTTAAATAATATTATTAATAAATAATACATTTAAATAATTCGTGATAATAAAATGTAGCCAATAGTAAAGACATTGTTCTTTACTAGCCCGAACATAGTTCCTCATTCCTCCTTTCTATGTTAGTCTCTTTTGCAAAAGTTTTGGGTGCATCTTGACAAGAATTTGGCAATATTTTCGGATAATTTTTCTCTAAATATTATGACCATCGGTTATGGATATTTTTGATTTTTCAATTAGATCTTGCAGGATTTTGGTTATATTTCTTAAATTATGGATTTTTAATAAGGTTGCAAAATCCCTTCTCGGCTGTAATCAATATATTTTCGAAGACGACCTTGATACAGAGGCATAACGATTGTCTGGTATGACCTTTTAGATCAAAGAGTTTTAAATATGGGGCAATATCCTTTATCAATTCGATTGATGCCTTTTTGGAAAATTAAACATTTTTATGGGTGATAAGCCTAGACACGTTTTACTCAAAGTTGATCTATTATTACTATACACTGCACTAAAAGTTACCATCTAGTATTGGTTAATTAAGATAAATAATTAAATTAAGTCCACATAGTAGTAGATAAATTGCCTTCAATACCTTTAAAATAGACCTTATGCAGATGACAATTTTAAGCCAATCAGCAAAGAGAGGTAAAAATCATGCTCTTCTCTACTGATGTTCCATTTTTTCCTTTGAGTCCTTTAGGCGGATGTGGTTTTACTCAAAGTCGTTTTATGAATTCTTCTTTCAATTTTGAGGAGAGATGACGTCATATGAATGGATAAAAGTATCGAGTAGTTACGTGTGAGTGTGCACATGAAAAAAGGAAACTTACACTAAGGATTTCTTGGGGAGTTTTCTTAAATATTATTAGAGTGAAATGTGTATTTTAGCCAACGCCTAGTTACTTTGGGCAATGCCGAGTACTACTGCTAATAACTCATAAACAAACTTGAACAAAAATCCCTTAGTTTCATCACAAAAATAAAAAATTACAAGGGTATGAATAATTTTGAGGATATTTATATGTTCGTACATTCTTGAATTTTTTCCAAGGAGGAATTCATCAGCTCTTGAATGACTCACTTCTGTTGTTATCTCACAAATCATAAATTAGTGATGGGACAATTTCTATGCCGTTCTAGTAAAAATTAGCAATGCTGATTCTTTAATATTTTAAATAATAGTTGAAAAATACAATTTTGCTATCCAGGCGTCCACAGGATTATATTTTAGATGGAGGGGTTGGTTTTATGAATTTTTTCGAAAAAAATTAATCCAAAAATTTTTTTTTTTGAGAAAAAAAGATTTCAAATATTAAATTTTTTGAAAAACAATTCAAATTTACAATTTGTCATTTAAAATTTTTTCAAAAATCTACAAGTACTTGCAAGAAATTAAATTCTTTAGATAAAAATTTATAAACTACAGAACTGTTTACAAAAAATTAATTTTTTTGGAAAGAAATTTCAAATATTAAATTTTTCTGAAAAAACTTTCAAAAATCCCCGTTTTTTCTAAAAAAAAAAAAAATTGTAAAAGATTTATAAATTAAATTTTTAATATAAAATTTTTGAAAAAAATTATAATATTAAATTTTAGGAGAAAAATTCAAAAATATATAGGTATTCAAAGAAAATAATTTTTTTTTTTAAATTACATTAAATTTCAAATATTATATTTTTAGCAAGAAAAAATTAAATATTAAATTTACTAGTAAAAGCAAAAATTACTTAAAAAACAGTCCTGAAGTATTGAGTACTTACGTCTGGGTGTCTTCAATATTGATAAAGAAAATCTATAATATTAAAATAAAGTTTGCCTAATCGTCAATGCCAAATAACTCAAATTAATGTCTAGTATTACCGCAAATATACATTAAACTTTGATAAAACTTCATCCAACCAAAAATTTAAAAATACAAAAGAGTATGTCCCCGTACACATAGTAAGAATTTTTTTTTTTTTAATCATACCTCGCAAACTTCTGAACGGAACACAAATGTTCAATGAATAGAAAGCTAAACAGAGCTATTTTTTTTTAACGATGAATGCTAAAAATGAGATTTATGCGTTCCGTTCCAATGGTACTTACAAATTCTATCAAGAAATCAAAGTTTATATTATTTTTTTATTTTTTGAATATGATTTAAAGAGCTGATAAAGCAAATACGAACACTTGGGAAACTTATTTTTTGGTAGTGACAGAGGGGATCTGAGGGGTCACTTTTGAAGGCTCTTATCGACCATGAAAGTTTCTAGTATTCTACCTTAACTCAAACATATGAACAAGACTTGAGAACGTCCTGGGACTCCTTGACTCCGATTTTCAGGCCTTCCGGGAACAAATACAGGGGCATCCTCTTCCCATCTGATGCCACGATTCCCAGCATCATTGCAGGGGATGGGAACTTAGTCTGGTTGACCGGCAGAATCTCATCAAGCACGTAGGTGAGGTAGCGGTCTTTCTTGTAGCTTGTCGACGAGTCCATGGTCCAGTTTTTCTTGTCGTGTGTCTATGCTGCGTGCGAATAAAATCGGCTATACTTTGCCTCTTGGTATCCATCTCAACAATGAACTAACAGATTTTATTGAGTTGAAGCTCATTTGAGTGCTAATATTATCTGGATTATTGTGGTAAAAAATCTTGACACAATTTGAAGAGTATTTGAAAAGAAAGCAGCTTAACTGTCATGAAGTTTCATTAAATTAGCAACGAGCATCTATAAGATTAAGGAAATAGACACGAACTCCAGTTGATGTCTAGCAATGATATATGCAGAAATTACTTCGTTGTCGATCCATAATTCTACTCCGAGGACAATTCAGAAAAACTCAGAAGATTTTTAAACAATAATTATGTATAAAAACATTATCAAATATGAAAAAAATCAAGCTTAAATCAAAGTTCCTATCAGAAGAAAATAATTTTTTGACAGAAATTCCAACATCCTTTTAACTTTTACAATTTGAGATCCTGTCTGGTTTTTATTGGATTAAGGGGGTCCTTGTGGCTATTTTTGTACATCAGGCAGTTTCTATGTATTTATCTAATTTTTTCTTGGGTGTACTTTAGCAACTGGGTGAAATGATTGGCCTAAAGTTTGTAAGTGAATACTTTACTGCATCTTTGGTAACTTAGTACAGTAAAACTTGTCAATTTGTCGGCATTAGCAATATAATTTATTTATTTTTAAGAAATAAACCGAAACATATATTTCATTAGGAATGAAACAGTGGGCAATTATACATCATTTGTAGATCCAAATAATCCCAGAGAGGCTGTTATAGACCAAAAAATATATATTCCTTAAGTATTCATATTTTTTTTTTAAATGAAAAAAATATAACTCTGAAGATTTCAAGCAACATTTTTTTTTTGTCATTATTTGATTTTGGGCCTTTTATATCATCATATTGGGCCTCAAAGTTTACCTATTTATTATTATTATTAATATGTTTTAGTGTTAGATAGATAAATTTTTGATAGATAGTAAGGCTTAAGTCCTTATTTGTAAATCCATTTCAACATCAAAATAGATAGAAATAGCTCACTTTTTCCTTAATATGAAAGGGGAAAAAAGCTTACAAATTCAAAAACTTGCTTTTTGTACCCGGATCTGAAGTACCCGGATACAGTACATAGACGTACCAGAACAGACGTCAGGGACAACACATGATGCGACTCGCGTCGGTCTTAAAATGGCATGGGTCACATTTTCAAAAAGTAAATAAGGATTTAGAAGAGAAGAAAGAAAAAACAATGTTTTGATTTTGATTTTTTGATTTATTCATATTTAACCAGGGTCGTCTACAGAGGGTGGGCTGTAGGGGCTGTAGCTCCCCCACCGAAAAAAAAAATAAAGAATTGTTTGCTTTTTAATAGATTTTATTTTCAAAAAAATTTAATATTACCAATTGTTAAAAAAAAATCCTTTTTAGCCAATAACTATGGATTTTGAAATTATTTTCCTATAAATTTAATATAGAAAATTATTATTTGTTATTGAAGAAATTTTTTTCAATAATTTTTTATTTTTTGTATATAGATATGGATTTTTGAATTTTATTTCAATAGCACTGGGTATATAGGAATTTTTTGTGAATAGCAATGGATTTTTGGAATTTTGTAAAATTGCAATTTTTTTTTAAATCTTTTTATTTTCTTTAAATAGCTATAGATTTTTGAATTTTTTTTCTAAATATTTAATTTTTTTAATAACTAAAAATTTGAACATATACACCGGGTGATTAAAAACTAGTATTTTTAATCATCCATACCGGGTGAATGTATTGTATTGCCACGACCCTAATGTCAGAGTTCTGGTACGTCTATGGTACAGGCTAAGTAAAATTGTATTATCACAAGCTGATTCGAGTATCGAATCAGCTTGAGATAATCACACTTTTACAGATGATAAAAAGATCAAAAGGATTTTTTTGATTTAAAAGAGCTTCTAATATTGCTTAATACTTAATCGTTGATTAAAAATGAAAAGTTATATACCAAACGTACACTCTATTAATTTTGATTATTTATTGGAATGACATCTACATAAATCGTTTCACTGTGTGGCTATCCCACACAGGATTACTAAGCTCACAAACACACAATTGCACACTACATATATTTGATTGTCAGCTGTGAAAGTTTCTCTTTTTTTCCTTTAATCAGTGTTCTGAACATTGATTGGTTGGATCCGAATTAGTTCTTATTCAGCGGGAAACAATCATTAACTATTATTGACTAATAGTTCCATAGTTGGGAGAAGAATGGCTTAACTACCAACTGCATTTTGGCCTTTTTCGTGTTTATATTCGGGAAGATAGGTTTTGAGATACAATATAGGTAATATTGTTGAGTTTTAGCCCAGCCCCTAATTTTTCTTTTCGGTTTTGTATTAAGGGATTTTTTCTAGACTGATGTGGACCGATTTTTTGGTCCAGACCGCGATCTAATACCTTGAATAGATTATTTTCGGTCTCACTTTGTGGACCGATCTTTTTTCGGTCTAATGCCTAAGATCATTTTTAATTCATTAAGACGTGGACTTCTATGTTCTCCAAGATTTAGGACCAAGGAAAGTAAGAGGGAAACAAAACTGCAATATCCAAAATTTCTAATTTTGCTCATAACTTTTTTAATTTTCCGTAAATTTAGAAAACCTTTTTATAATTATAGTTGTTTTTTGAGACGCGCCCCCGTTTTAACTTGACCAAGTTCAAAAGAGGCACTTATGCAAAATTTCAGCCTTCTAGGTTCAACGCCGTGTGCACCCATAAAGGTCACACACACACAAACTCTTATTATTTAGGTATATATAGAGAGTGAGATTTTGATATTTTCCCCAACACTAATGCATTTTCCCACAAATTAAGTAATTTTTGTATTTTATTAGAAAATTTAATCTTTGAAATCGTTATTCAAAACATTTAATATTTGAAAACATTTCATTTTATTTTCATTTACAGCATTTTCATTTCCCCTCCCCCATGTAAAAGGTGGCTGATATTAACAAAGGTTTAAATTCAGGTGTACAGGTATGTTTCACTCCTGTCTTGTCCTTGAAGTCTTTTTTTTTTAACAAAAACTACTCAACTCTAATTATAACAATAATTATAGTTTTATTTAAGAGGTCCAAAATTAAGTTTTTGAAATTGTTTTCCAAAAAAATGTATAATAATTAAATTTTTTCCAAAAAATAAATTTTTGGAGAGCAGCTTTTAATTTTTATTTTTTTTCCAAAAAATTTAACTTTTGATTTTTTTTCAAAAAAATTTAATTTTTTGAGATTTGCTGTGAATTTTATTTCACAATTCCAAAAAATTTAATTTGTATGAATAAATACGGATTTTTCAAATTTTTCCTCATAAAATTTAACATTGAAAATTAAGTTTTTGAAATCGTTTTCCAAAAAAATTTTTTTTTAGGAAAAAAACCGTAGATTTTGAAGTTTTTTTTCAAAAAAGTTTATAATTTCAAATTTTTTCCAAAAAAAATAAATTTTCAGAGCATCTTTTTAAAAACAATTACTAAAAAGTTAATCTTTATGAATAAATATGGATTTTTCAAATTTTTCTTCTTAAAATTTAATATTAAGTTTTTGAAATTATTTTCTCAAAAATTAAATTTTTTGAAAATAACCGTGGATTTTTGATTTTTTTTTCAAAAAATTTTATAGTTCCAAATTTTTTCCAAAAAAATATAAATTTTCAGAGCAGCTGTGAATGTTTGAATTTTTTGAGAATAGCTATGGGTTTTTAAAAACAATTATTAAAAATTTAATCTTTATCAATAAATATGGATTTTTCAAATTTTTCTTCGTAAAATTTAACATTTAAAATTAAGTTTTTGAAATTGTTTTCCAAAAAATTAATTTTTTTGGAAACAATCCTGGATTTTGACTTTTTTTCTAAAAAAGTTTATAAGTTGAAATTTTTTCCAAAATATTTAATTTTTGAGAGCAGCTGTGAATTATTGATTTTTTTTTTTCAAAAAATTTAATTTTTGTTAATAGCTGTGGATTGTTAATTTTTTGTTCGGAAAAATTTAATTTTTGTTATTTTTTAAAAAATTGTTAAAATTGTTTAAAAAACCAAGCCCTTCCCAAATATATTATCCTGTGGACACCCCAGCATATTAAATAATGATATTGAAATAATAATATCATTGGGTTATTTATTTTTTTAACATCAATAATTTGCAAATATGTAACCTTTATCGGTATCATATATTGTTTAGGTCCGAACGGCGAGTAAAATTCTCCTAAAATTTGACAAGTATCCGTCTAATTTTGGTTTCGCATCTGCAAGATCGGATACTGGAAATTAAATGATTATTTACGTCTAAATATATTAACCGACCCGGATACAAAGAATACGTGGATCCGTTTATTCCTTACGTCAAATACGGCTCACATGAATCATGCTGACGTCACATGAAAACGCTTTATAAGCATATGATACGAAAATAAATATACATATTTATGTATTAATTATCTACTTCTATTGTCAGCATGGATGTTGTCCTTGGATGACCTTGATGAAGGAAGCAATTATGTTACTAACTATATTGTCATCATCCGTTGAAGGACTAATGTTATTACTAAAATATCGAGTATTTTTTTGTCCATTATTTTTGTAATAGTGATGACTGGAGTCCGAACCGGTCCGCCAACAGATAAATTGAGAAAAGAGGGATTGCAGTAAGCCATTTCTTCTTTTTTTAATATGTAAAAAATACAATTCGTGAATTATGAATTTGTACTGAACAAGGAGAAGACGACAGGTGACAAGATTAGGACGCAGGTTGAATATTAAATGTGGCCCAAAAATATATTTTGCTAAAATAACAGACTAAGAAATGTTTTTTCTTAAAAAGACGTTAAGAAAATATACATTTTTTTAAATATACTACCATATGTCTATGATAAGAAGGGATCTGTGTAAAGAAAAAACTAAGTTAAGCCATTTGTTTTTACTTCTTCTTTATTAATTATTTAACAGGTTGCCGTAGTGTTGACTCTCCTTCTGATGCAAGCATTCTCGCTTTTCTTTGGTATAAATTGTTTTTATTTTTTCTCTACACTAATGCTATCTTAAATCTAGAAAGTTATCCTCATTATTGCAGTTAATCTTTATGTACCCCCAAAATCATATAATAGTCAGAAATATTAAAAAAGCTCTAAGGTTAATAGAAATACAAGGTTATGCCAAGGATTCCTGTAGCAGGACCGGGCACGCGCAAACATGAATTCAAATACGCATGCAATATGGGTCTATTAAAAAAAACTAATGCAACGTGCTTGGAAAAGATAATAATTAATAACTAATTACTATTAGTTACTTTGTGGACGCCATCTTTATTGTGTTTTGTAATTCCAATCATACCCACCAAGTGTTATGCTCCAGTTTATAGAACGGGATATGGCAACACGCCACAACAGTCTGGTGTTACGATCCATCTGTGGCCAAACAAAGAGAGAACCCCCAGACTTCATACCGCCTGGCTGAGAGCCATTCCAAGAGAAACAGATCTGAAAAAGGCAGATTAGGCACAATCCAGAGGTATAAAGCTGTGTTCCTTGCATTTCAACGACTCTAATTTCATCTGTACATTCTGGGAAGTGGGCTTCACTGTAGCGGCACTCTCAGTAGATAACCATAACGCTAACTGCAAGCTCTACGATAAACTACTTTGCAATGGCGAACTGAAGACTTCCATTTTCATCCTCAGGAAGAAACAAAGAAAATTCACCTGCTGTTTGACCCTGTGCACAACTTCAAAAATATTTACAACTGCTTCAAAGGGGTGGAGGTACTCGAGTGCCCATCAACACTTGGAAGATCCGAGACTCCCAGACCAAATTTTGTCCACTTCAGAGAGATTCAGTTCAAGGAGTCTCACTTCAAAGTCAAACAGGCCCACAAATTTACCTTCTAAGCATGGAACCCTACAAAACTGGGGAATACCAATATGAAATTGGTTGATGCTGTGTTTCACGAATCATCAATTGGAGCACTTAAGTAGTACAAACCAAAGAAGACACAGCCGAATTTTCAGAGTTTGTCCCTGACATTATCGCCGTTGTGGGAGTAAAGTGCGAGGAAGGAAACTCCTGGTCAGCTTTTCTTCAAAGAATTTCATTCACTCTGTTTAATTTCATGGGTAAAAATTTAAGTGCGGAACTGAACGATGACATCCGACTTTTAGCAAAAAAGAAAATGGCAGCTAAGAAATTAGAAGCTAATAGAAAAAAAGCTAAATTTCAATCAAAATCTTCTGACTTGTAGACTTGGACCAACTTTGTACTTTTTGATAGTGCGTTTTCTTTTTTATATGGTTTTAATGTTTGTTTTGATTAAAGAACTAATAAAATCCAACTTCTATTAGAAATATATAGCCTCGTCTTTATTATTTTGATGATTTTCTCAAGCAAAATATTTTTTAAAACTCTTTATTTTGTAGCAAACACTTTAAGGGGGACATTCCATATAATTTATAGGAGTCCTTGGTTATCCCATCGCGTAAATTGGGATTGACAGAATTTTCAATTTGATGTACCGTGCCGACTGCTGAAGAAGACAGACAGATTTTGAAGTCATTGAATATAACAGTGATACTCTAACTGCAACAGTCAAGTAAGGTGTTATGTATTCGTGACTTCTATCCTACCTTGTCATCTTAGTTATTGTTATTATTTAATATATGTATAAAGTACGATCCTCATTATTCTTCTTATAAATAGCCGTGCATTGTGTATGTTTGTCAGAGTAGTAATGATTATGTATTAATAAGAATATATATGTGTTCCTATTAAATTACATCGTTGCCTTATTTCTCCACGTCTCTTCTACCTTCATTTCTTTCGGTCGTCCTGGATTCCTTCATTTAATAGTTTGGGTCTCTTCAACCTCGTCAAGAGCCAACAAAAGGTTATATATAACTACCCTTGTTAACAGTCATACTTGTTGACGTCACTTTTAAAAAGCGTGGTGGAAGTCAAACATCAGCCGGAAAAGCGTTATAGTATAACTTTGCATTTCTATAAACTTTGAAAAGTTCTTAATTAAGTGGTACCATATGTCACACTCCCATCTTTTCCTCGCACTCCTACATAAATTCCATCTTTATCCGTAGGTGATAGTCAGATAATATTTTTTAGTGATAGGACGATTAAATAGAAACGGAGAATCGGGTTTTTTTCTGGAATTGAAATCGGCATTGGGAAAATATTGTTTAATGTGAGATTCCGATCATTATTTATTACTGGTATTTGACTATTTATTAATTTTTAAAGTTATGGAAAAAATAACCACCTCCCTAATTAAGGAATTTTGGTTTTTTACTAGAAAATTTAACATTTCAAAAAAAATATGAAAAATAATTTAAACTTTTTTTTCAAAAAGTTTTATATTAGAAATTTAATTTTTCAAATTTTGTTTCAGAAAAATGTATTTTTTTCCGAACAGCTTTATATTATTCAATTTTTTTTTATTTTTTGTGAACAACTGTGGATTTTGAAAAATTTTCTTGGAAAAATGTTATTGTTTGGGAATAGTTTTGGATTTTTGAAAAAAATTTAAATATCAAATTGTATATTGATTTTTTTTTTTTTTTTTTAATTTAATTTTTTGGATTTTTTTTTTTTTAATTCCTAAAACCAAGCAAAAAATATATAATATTGCGGACGCTCTTAATAGCAAAAAGGCAATTTTTAACTATTATTTAAAATATTAAAGAATAGGCATTAGGAATTTTTCCTAGAATCGCATCGGAGTCGAAATTGGATAATTTTTGGAATCGTTCCATCACTACTATTTTTACAGAAAATTTAGGAGCTGGATTGGAAACAGATCATAACTTTACAATTTAGATGATGATCTGTTAATAACCGGGAACAGTAAAGGTAAAAAAGCCAGCATAGAACCCGAAACCCTAATCCATTTTATCACTAGTAACGACAAATTAATATGTTGGTATACAGGTGCATTAATAAATTACTGCGTGGAAGTAATGTACTCGTATTGATGATAATTATTATATTTGTGGTGCCTCAATACAAAAACAATCTTGAACAAGAATGAGAATATTTTTTTTACTTTATAAATGCAAATGGGCTAATATTTCATATGCATATTATTCAGGTCGATTACGGGCTTTATAATCAAATTTTTGGGTATACTCAAGATAACCAAGAATGTTTCCAATAGTTTAAGACGTCTATTTGATTTTATAAAAATTGTATTTGCACCTGACTATAATCCCTTTTAAATACATTAAATCTATCAATGTCTAATAGGTAAATATTGAAGAGAAAATTATGCTACTTAAAGTGCAATTATCAACACTTCTACAGGATTAATCAAAAACATCCTTGTTGATAGAAATTGACAATAGTTATTCGTCAATATAAATACAAATTTGGTATGTCAACATATACACAATTTTGAAAAAAAAAAACAAGAAAAGGGTGAAAATCTATGAATCCATTTGCGCGCTCTTTTGAATACAGGGACAATCTTATCTAGTGGTACACATTTTATTAGTTTCAACTTTTAAATAGTAAAATTTAAACGAGAAGTTTTGTGAGTACATTTATTTTCAAAATCATCTCAAAATAGTGCTTGGCACAACTTTTATTCAATGAGTGAGCCCTCAGTTCTAATAATTGCCTCAATCCCTTGCAGACATTGACTACGTAGTCACACTCAAGCTTGGTCAAATCCTTCTTGAAGGAAGACTCAAAAGACTGGACTCTCCTGTGAGGAGTAGCATACAACCTCCTCTCCAGACGCGTCTAGATAGAGTGGTCCAAGGGGTTTGCGTCTTGAGAGGAAGGTGGCCACATGTTGATGTCCCGAAACTCTGGAAAGTTGTTTCTCATCAAGGTCTGGACCTTAGCTGTCCAATTACACGAAACTCTGTCTTGAGTGTAAAAAATGTTGTTCCTGAACTTTTTTCTGGCCAAAGGTAGCACTTTTTTATTCAGAAGTTCAATGTGAGCGTCTCTATGGAGCCTCACCTTCCTCTCCACAAAAATTGGGTCAAGACCTCATCTGCGTTGGCCACTGGATTTTTTGTTCTGAATACACGTCTCACTGAAGCTGAAACATTGTTTGGATGTTCAGTTGTGATGTAGTCGTTGTTCTGCGTTGTTTGGCATCAACGGTCAAATATTTTTCAACAGAAAAGAGGAAAACTTTGCTTGAGCTTTTGTTGGCCTTGAGAAAATTTTGAATCTTCTTTCCTCTTTACAACTGTCACATCTTCTTGCTCTTTTCAGAGATAAGATGTATTGTCCTTCTCCGTGATTTTGCACCAATGTCATTCTGGATTGAAAATGATAAAAGGTAGTATCACTAGATAACATCAACCTTCTATACATACAGTCCAATATTTCATACACATATCAGAGTCAATTATAAGCTTTGTACTCAAATTTCTGGCATGATTTAAGATACCCAAGAATTGTTGCAATAGTTTAGAACCTTCATTTGATTTAAGGGATTTATATTGGCCTCACTATGCCCCCTTTCAACTTTTAAATCTATCAACTATTCATTATTTTATAATGCAATTTAGGGCAGACCTGAAGGTTAACAAGAAGAATCCTTGCTGATTAATTGCCTGATGATTCGTCAAAGAATACAAATATAATTCAGACTCAATTTTGAGAAAAATCATTCTAGTTTGCTTTTATGTTGACGGGACACATTTTCCTTTTCCTCTTTTTATCTTTATTCCCCCCTTCTCTCTCTCTCTCTCTTTTGTACGCAGTGTGCACTGGTACACAACCAAGGACAAAAATCATTCCTCTCTTTTCATTTTTCATTTTTTTTCCCTTCTTTTCTTCTTCTCTTTTCTTTTCCTTTTGCCCAAAAAATAAACGAATAAGTTTTATGTTTATAACATATGGCATTCCCCGGAAATACACAAGAAATACTAAAACTAATAACTCTTTGTGTTACGATTAACTCAAAAGGAAAAATACATATTACATGTATTCGTTAGTGGGGTGATTTGAAGGTTTTTTGAACTTGTGTACCATGTACGACCGACATACATTTATTGATCACGAATATACATACTAGTACCCACGTATTATACCTTTTTTTTATATATTACTATTTCACAATATTATTGTGTTACCTCAGCACAAATGCATACTAGAATTGTTTTTATTCGTAATTGAGCTTGGAATACATTTGTATCCCGCAACGAATCATCGTCCATTTCCATCAGCAAGGATTATTCTTATTTACACTTTGAATGTGAAGCAAATTGCACTGAAGGAAGCCAAAGTTGGTTGTCACAATAAAATAATGAGAAATTGACCCATTTTATGTATTTGAATGGGGCCATATCGGAGCCATATCGGAGACAATATAAGTTTCTTAAATAAAATCATTGTTCTAAACTATAGGTAAAGTTCTCTGGTATTTTAACTCATTCCAGAAATTTGAATAACGGGCTTATAATACAAGAGATCTTGGGGGTTTAACACCAGACTGTCCGGAGAGCTAACAAAAAAGTGGGTGGAAAGAGCCTTGTGATGGTTGAGAGGACACTTTTTAGAGCAGCAATGAAAAGTCCATCTCCTCCCTTGCAAGACTCTGTTGAATAAGTCTTTTAAGCTCTTTTGATACTTTTACCCTTTCTCCAATCCTAATGCCAACTCTCTCCTCTACAAATTTTGGTTGCGTATCCAGGGGGAAGGCCCGCAGTGTGGGTCATCGAAACACTAAGGCCCTTGAAGATACTATCAGCCAGTACTGACGCCATTACAGAGGACTAAATCCACAGTGGGTGCCATGCCTTATTCCCCTGGAAGCCATCATTGCCCCGAAGGTCAGCTACATTAAGGATTAAGACAACTCAGACATACATCTATTTATAGTATTAATTTTGATGAAATTCTATTGTTCAAGTTGAAAATTCAAAGTGGACCATTCTGTATAAAGAAAAAGAAGAAATTAGTTTCATGTTGACGTATAACATTTGCATTGACGTATAATAATCTGATTAATTCCTAGGAGCTCAGGCACTTGAATTCTTGAGTCTTGGGAGATCCCTTTTCTATTAAGGTCTAAGGAAAGATACGTACTGGGCATTTCTATTTAATTAAGTCATCAACTCTTCACTTCCTCTTTACCCCCTAATAATAAAAAAGTGAGATATGTGAGCTTGACATTATTGCTCTTTAGGTAGCTCTGAGGATCTCCTGGATATACTCTACCTGTTGGAATCGCCTCCACAGAGTCGAGCACTTCTCTCCTCAAATAGATAAATACAGGAAGAAGAAATGATTTTTGAAAATATATATATATAGCTCGTAGCATCCAGAGCAATGGAGCATATTTTGTACACCTGTAGTGCAAAGACAACTTTAGTTTCTCTCTTTATCTGATCTTTAGCCTTTTGACTTTGCACTGTTGGGTATCGTCGAAGCAGGGGGGGGGGATGTTAAAAACTAAAATTTCCACGTCACGGGATTCTATAAAAAGACCTTTTCAAACTTCAAAAGTTAACAATTTTTTCTTTGCTCAACGTTTGAAGAAAATAAATCCACCTTTTTCCAACTTAAAAAATTTGTGCTGCCAATTTTTAAAAACAGAAATCTTCCCCGTTTTCATTTAAAAAAATTAAGATTATTGCTTCTTCATTAAAAATTTATTTTCTAAATTGATATTTTTTTTTGTATTTATTGGTGGTACTAAAATTGTTATGGTTACTATTATAATTAATAGTAACCATAACTATTCCTCTCGAATCAAAAGGTAGGATTTAGGTGCCCAGGAGTGTTGAGTAGAGGAGAGATCACTATACAGGGTTAATATTATTTAGTGGTTTTTATTTTGTTATTTTCAATCCGAATTGAGATTGTTGCAAAATCACAGACAACAACAAGACATCTCTGAACAGAGCAAGATGTGACAGTTGTAAAGAGGAAAGAAGATTCAAAATTTTCTCAAGGCCAACAAAAGCTCAAGCAAAGTTTTCCTCTTTTCTGTTGAAAAATATTTGACCGTTGATGCCAAACAACGCAGAACAACGACTACATCACAACTGAACATCCAAACAATGTTTCAGCTTCAGTGAGACGTGTATTCAGAACAAAAAATCCAGTGGCCAACGCAGATGAGGTCTTGACCCAATTTTTGTGGAGAGGAAGGTGAGGCTCCATAGAGACGCTCACATTGAACTTCTGAATAAAAAAGTGCTACCTTTGGCCAGAAAAAAGTTCAGGAACAACATTTTTTACACTCAAGACAGAGTTTCGTGTAATTGGACAGCTAAGGTCCAGACCTTGATGAGAAACAACTTTCCAGAGTTTCGGGACATCAACATGTGGCCACCTTCCTCTCAAGACGCAAACCCCTTGGACCACTCTATCTAGACGCGTCTGGAGAGGAGGTTGTATGCTACTCCTCACAGGAGAGTCCAGTCTTTTGAGTCTTCCTTCAAGAAGGATTTGACCAAGCTTGAGTGTGACTACGTAGTCAATGTCTGCAAGGGATTGAGGCAATTATTAGAACTGAGGGCTCACTCATTGAATAAAAGTTGTGCCAAGCACTATTTTGAGATGATTTTGAAAATAAATGTACTCACAAAACCTCTCATTTAAATTTTAATCTTGAAAAGTTGAAACTAATAAAATGTGTACCACTAGCTAAGATTGTCCCTGTATTCAAAAGAGCGCACAAATGGATTCCCACTCTGCGGAAGCCCCTGCATAACTAATATATTTATTTTGATGGGACTCTAATTTTGGACCACTTTGTATTTCATTTTCTGCCACCAGAGGGGGGCTCTATAGATGGTTGATTGAATGTATGAATGACACATGATATTTTTAATAATCTATGAAAAAAAAGAAGGATAGATTATTAAAGAATATGGTTTATATACATACATATTTATTTTGAATGAATGGCTATTTGTTGGATATCTTCCTTTGACGTAAGAGAGACGTCAGAGGAGAAAGTGAGTGACTCTCTCGCCTTTCTACAAAAAGATATAACCACTAGTCGTCTTCTTTCTCAGTAATCTATTTTTCCCTCTATACCTAAAAAGTGGTTTTTATGAATGTAAGGAAGAGGGGGAAGCCCCTCTTCCTCTTACTTAAATTTATCCCCTTTGTCTGTAAAAAAAAAAAAAAAAGTTCACTGAACCAACATTATTCATTTTTGTTATTCTGCGATGTTGCAGAGACCGTCTCAAATGTAGGGTGAAAAATAGACTGCTCTGATTTCAAGTTACAATTTGTTTCTCCCCACAATTTTTTATTTCTATTGGGAACAATTAAAAAACTGACTTTGCCTAAGTTTAAGTTTCTGGCTTTTGTATAAGTCAAGAGAAGGACACTTTAACTTGATCGATGAGTTTCAATTCGCACACTCCAAGCGGTTGGACGTCTCCAGGACCACCTTCTACGCTATCGGGAAGTCCGAAACGTTGTAGAAGAAGAAGGTATCTGCCAAGAAAACCAAACTGGACCTTCAGGAGTTACAAAAAACTCCAGGCCAATTCCCTCAAGTCCATGAAAGCCGATGTAAGATATATCAAGTTTTCATACCAGCCTGTCCGAAGAGCTATCAAAAAAGTTGGGCTGTAGAGGAGGCAAAAAGTGTCAAAAAAGAGGTCAAAAGACATATTCAAAAGAATCTTGAAACGGAGGAGACGGGTTTCTTTAATTGCTGTTGTCAAAAGTGGCCCTCACTCTCACAAGGTTCTTTCCACTATCTTTTTTGATAGCTCTCCGGACAGTCTGATGTGAAATCCCAAGGTCTCTTGCATGGTTCCTCGTGGACTTGAGGGAATAGGCTTTGTCTGTTTTCTTTCACTCCTCCGTATCCAATTTGGCCTTTTTGACGGAGCCCATCTTCCTCTTGAACGTTTTGCACTGGTTGAAGGCGTAAACGATGGTCCTGGAGACGCCTAACTGCTTGGAGTGCGCGAAAGGTAATTCGTCGATAAGGTTCAAGTGTCATTTTCTCGACTTGTACGTTAGCTACAGAGCTCATGCTTCTTTTGTTTGGGCTTTTATACAAATTATACTGTCATTTTATTGTTGAGCATGCATGATGTGTATGTTTTGAGTTCAAATACTCCCTGGTCATGTACCTTAACAAAGAGATTGCAGGTTTTAAGTCATTTCGCTAACGGGCATGATAATCACACCCTAATTTGAGTCTCTCCCCATACAGTATGGAGTATTCTACAAACCTCCACCATGGGCAGCTCCTAATGAAACCATATTCCTCTGGAGGTAAAAGAGTTAATTACAATACTTAAAAATCCTAGCAATTGCAAGGATTTTTAAGTTAATCTATAATCTGTTTTAGAAGGGGATAATTTTAGACCATTTTCATTGTAGGGGATGGCGACTACAAGTCAAGCACTGAGTATTAGAGTGAGGACATTTTTTTGATTGGTTAAGCTTCGAAAAAAGCCATGGGTTTTTGAAATTTTTATCCTTTTTTTTTTGTGAATCGTTGGAAACTTAACTCAAAAAATTTCAATTTTTGGATTTTTTTTCATAAAAATTCCAAAAATCACCCCCAAAAAAAAAAAAAAAATATATAAATATAATCTTATGGACGCCCCTGACTGCAAAATTGTATTTTTTAACTATTATTTAAAATATTGAAGAATGGGAATCGGCATCTGTAATTTTCTACAAGAATCGCATTGAGATTTTTTTTTTTTTTTTTTAATCGTCCCATTTCTAGTCATCACTCCATATTTGAATGTTCGTAGATCGAGGTAACTCTCATTTAGATATTAGGGAAAGTTACCCTCCCCCCTCTTCACAAGGAGATAACTCTATAGTCCATAAAATTGAAGACCGGCGGATCTGGTTTCTATTTTATTATTTTTCTTCCTTAAAAAGGGTTATAGAAAGAAAGAACTCAAAAAGGGAGATATATTATGACGTCATTTGTGATTATATGATTTTTCTATTTTCTTTGTTTGATGCTCCACTTTAAAAAAGTAACTGCGCAATACAACTTATGTATGTACAAGCTGTAAAACTCCTCTAATGAGTTGAGTGGGGATAAATTCTTGTTATCAGAAGTCACGGCCCCTTAATGTTGTTATTATTAGTTTTAAACAAAGAGTATTAGACATGGCGGAATGGGATGTGGAACAAGCAGATGCTTTGAATTCAATGCACACTTCTTATCTATACATGTTTAAGGAATAATATATTTTTGTAATAGGATGAAAAAAAATGCATAATTTCTAAGGATTCCCGATTTTCATTTTGTATAAATTAATTATTTTTCACTTCCCTTGTTTTTCCTTCTTTTTTTTCCTACTGGGAAAAGGAGGATCGAATAATAAAGAAGGAGTTGAACAAAAAAAAAAAAAAAAGACAAGAGAAGAAAAAAAGAGAGGGGAAAACTTTCTAAAAAATAACAAAATATAAAAATTGTAAAAAAGAGAAAATACAATATATATCAAAAAAATCACTCTTATGGAGTACAAATCTCTAAAAAAAAATAAAGTAAAGCCACAGAGAAGTCCTGCCCTATTGTTTTATCAATGGCCTCAGCTACTGCGATTTAGTTATTAACACGTGGAGGAAATCATCACGCTGTAATAATTCTATATATAATTATGTATTTAGTTTGAAAATGGCCATTATTCCGGGGTATGGTTAGGGAAATCTTTGTTTTTTCGAGTGAACATGAATCATATTAGGCTGTATCGAGTTACCCCCCCATTTTCTAACATAAGGAGGAAAATAAGTTGAAAGCTCACAAAGAAGACAGAAAAATAGGATTTTGTTGATGCGGGTTTTTTTTTAATCATTTTGAAAAGTACTTTTTTCTTCTCTAATAATAACGAGAAGTTCATTAATGTGCGTGTATACAGTATACAAAAAAATAAAGGACTGAAGAGAAGAGAGGGAAAAAGGGGAAAAAACGCGTACGTGTAAAAAGAAATGAAACAAGCAAGGTGCAGCTGCCAGATTCTTCCTCTCTCTCTCTCCCTCCTTCATTCGCCTGGCCCCACTTCTTTATTCCATTAAATAAATAAAATAATAATAATAAAAAAAGCCAGACGAGTACTTCTTTGTATTTATAGTCTGGCACTCGGGGCATCCATTTCCCCCCTCATCACTTTTTACAATATATAAATAATTAATTCCATACAAAAAAAACACACAGAACATATAACAACTATTATATGGCTACGAGAGTGGAGAAAAAGGCTGAAACGATCGGCGGCTAATAATGCGTCAACCCCCTCCCCCCATAATCGCGTCATCTCACAGTGAAAAGGGCTGCGCATTATTAATTGCAGCATACCCCCTTTAGGGAATTTTTCTGCGTCACACTCACTCACAACAACGCAATATTTTCTCTTTGACTTCACTCCCCCTTTTTTGAATCCACTCCGTCTTTCCATTTACATATATTATTATTTTAATAGAATTGGGGCCCCTTTGAGTAGTCTTAGAGGAATCGTAGGATGGACGGTTAATTATTTTAAAAGTAGGACAGACACCCCTAGTAGAGTAAATAATTCACGACTTTTATTTTTTAATATGCATTGGAATAATGTTTTTTATTTATTTATTTTTTTTATATTTTTTTTTGCTTTGCTATTATTTGTAACACACATACAGAGAGATTTATATCCACGAGGAACAAGATTGCATTCGTCTAAATGTGTCTTGAAGAATAAGAAGTTTATTTAATATAATAATTAGGTATGTATTTAATAATATTGACTTTCAGACTTGCAATTATAAAAAAAAATACTTATTTTTCTTCAAACAATGAATTACGATGATAATAATACAAGTCTTAATAGACGAAAAAATCAATACGTTTAATGGGAAAAAAGATAATTTATATGTACACACTCATAATCGAAAAATGGGGTGCAGGTCTGCACGTCCATCAGGGAAAAGAGGAGGTCGACTATTCTATTACTACTATCAACAGCATGTGATCAAGAGGTATAACGACAACGGGACGAACGGATATTCATCATCAATAGTTTAATTCGACTTATTTTGTATAATATTCATCGTGTTGGGAAATTGAGTTGTTTTTAAATGCCCTCATAACTATTATATATAGCTCATAAAATGGAATGAGAAAAATGTTCCTGGGTGTTTTTGTATGTAATTATGTTTTTATTTTAATTAATAATAATATAGGTATTATAAGAGAGAGTAAAATCATCATCGAAAAAATTTAACTGCTTAAAAGTGGAGAAGGAAGAATTAAAAAGAGATATAATATGTATAAGCAAGTATACGAAGAGGCAATAAGTTGCCCGGCGGTCATCTGTTCCCCCTCTTTCAACCATTGCGAAAGACACGAGTTTCCAGTTAAAGATATATATATTGTATTTTTTTTTCTATTTTTTTGGGGGTAAAAAGTTTTTTTTGTAGATAATAGTAGTAGTATTGTAGACAAGTGTTGAGGTTTATAGTGAATAATTAAAACTGAGAATATATATATATATATATGTTTAGTTTGTTTCTGCATATAAATTGTGATTAAGTAATAATAACTTTTATTAATCAATACACGTTTATATTATAAGAATATGTGTAATAATGGTTGTAGAAAGGGGAATTTTCAGACGCAATCTCACAACTAAATCCTTTCTCTAAGAACACTTGAGTATCTCATTCTCCCTCTCTCTTATGTCAGACAATTAACAATTAAAAGAATTGCATTAATCATTAATATATTTTCATTTCGCGTTACCATTGATAAAGATTCTTTGTAATTAAATGGTGTGATTATAGTTTTAGCTTTTGAGTCGCTAATGAGGGGGAAGGGATAATAGTAATAGATCGATAGCAGCAAACCCCTCACAAAATGCTCCAAATTTTTTTCGTTTGTTGCAATAAAATAAAATGATGTATGAAGAGATTATTAAAATGCGCCGCAAATTATTATTTAAATCATTAGGTGGGGGGGGTAGTGACTCAAGAGGTGAAAAAAAACACTTTGTTGGTTGGTCGGTCTGGGAGGGTTCCACAACGACGACAATGACACGACGAAAGAGGCAGAAAACAAGAGAGAAAAAAAAATTATTCAGAAAAAATAAACAGGTTGATAGTCCTTACAACACATAGACTACTTTTAACATCTTTTTGAACTTGATTAGAACACAAAATACGTCACAAACGTACGTATGTATACAAAATGGTTTGAAGGACAATCAACTGACTACTAACACGCGTGATATTTGTATATAATATAATGAATAGAGGGGGAAAAAAGCAAGCAAAACAAGACTCTTTAAGTACACTCAATCTATATTAAAAAATGGCAAATTTTGTCATTACTATATATATATACTTTTTAACAAGGGGGTAGGGGGTGGGGGTGGTTGGACACTTTGAACTTTAAAAAAGAAAAAAAATAGATGACATACTTTATATTTCTGTTTTTTTGTTTTGTTTGAGAGAAGTTACTACAGGCAATTTTACAATTTTTACATGTTTTTTTTATTGTTATATTATTTTGCGTTATGCGTGGGCTTTTATGTTTTTTTTTTAAAGAATAAAGATCAACTACTAACAGTCGCGCGCGTCAGGCCTGTTTGTTTTTGTTATATTTTATATATATATTTTTTTTTTGAAATAAATTATTTTTTTTTAAAGAAAAATATATCACAAGAATAACACGTCTTTAAAAATATCACAATTTCCTTTTTTTTCACGTTTTATCAGTCAATTAAAGAAAAATGGTATTATATTATTATTAAATATTATTTAATTGATTTTGTGGATGTATTTGCAAATTAATAAGAAAAAATTAACAAATATTTGAACTTAAAAGACTTTAAAAAGGCTTAGATTGCCCTTAAATGTGTATATATATGTGTGTTTTTACCTTGTTAAGAAGAAATGGCATTTACTTTTTAAGTGGGCGGGTGGT
This sequence comes from Lepeophtheirus salmonis, assembly GCF_016086655.4. Lineage (NCBI taxonomy): Eukaryota > Metazoa > Arthropoda > Copepoda > Siphonostomatoida > Caligidae > Lepeophtheirus > Lepeophtheirus salmonis. Next base: position 13,002,374 of record NC_052143.2, read on the forward strand.
ATGTATCGAGAGTAAGAGGAGGATAGATCAATAGGTGAAACAAAATAATACATGGTAAACTTTATAAAGATATCCTCAAAATTAAGAATACAATTAAACAATGAATTTTTTTAAATGAAGGAGAAATACAAAAAGGAAATTTCGCGTCTGGAAAAAAAAACAAAAAATATCTAAGCTCCATTTTTTGTGTGTGGAATTTATATATATGCTGTATATAAATAAAAAGAAAAAAAATCTAATAAAAAAATGAGATAGTTATAATAAGAGATCACGGCTAATGACTTAACCGACGAACTGAGGGAATATTAATAACAATGAAAATTATTAATTCTTTATAAAACATACATTTAATTGACAGAAAGGAGAAAAAAAATCAAAATAAGAGCCTCAATATTAATTAATTAATTATCGAAACTTTCCTTTAAAGAGAATAGAATATAAAAAATCATCAACATCATCAAATGGGTTAAGGAAAGAATAATAATAAATAGTTGTTGAGTCTGTTGTACCATCTTACATTCTTTGGATAAGGCCATTTTTGCGCGTTGGACAGAGTTTGGGCTGCTGTAGTTCCCAACAATACGAAGAGGTGAAGGGTACTCATTCACATTCATCCCGTCTTGGAGCATAAAGACTACTTCTCCTTCAATCCCAACGTAGGTCTAGTATTATAACTAGAAGTAGTAGAATTCGCATCTTCCTCTCTCTCTCTCTCCTTTTCCCAATTTAAAAGGAAAGAAAAACCATTTTTCTTGAGGTATCCAAAATGGAAGGGGGTGGGTGGGCACTGACTGGATGATGATAGTCGATCTTTAAATATGTAGACTATGCATTTCATTTCAACATTTAAAACCAAAGAAAAAAAAATATATATACGAAAAATTAATAGTAGTACGTCGATCGATCTGTCCATCATAAGGGGGGTTGGGGGTTCTTGTCATAGAAGTAGTAATTGTAGAGTTTGTTGTTGCATTCTTTCTTACGTTGATTCACTCGTTATTATTATTAATTATTATATAGAATATGCGTGAGTTGAATATTGTGGTTTGTATAAAAATCACAGCGTTCGTTCGTTCATTTGTTTTTTTGAATAAATGGTTGTCTTCTTCTCATCTTCTTTTTCCACCTCTTAATATACGTAGTAGTGGTAGATAAGTCGACGAGTAGTAGATGATGATAATAATAATAATAGTAGAAGTATAATAATAATAAGAATAATATTGTAGTGTAAAGTTGTAGTTGTGTGTTGTTATCAGGTCACTGAAATCTGGTGGTTTTTTTAGCTGGAGACGTAGGCCGTGAGTTGTTCCATGGAGGAGAGAGTGGATCGTCGAGGATCCAAGAGGTAATCAATGTTTCTGAGACTTTCTTTGCCACATGAGGGGGGCTTGATGTTGTTATGGGTCTTTGCGGGGATGTTCTTATTGGTGGTAGTGGTGGTGGAATTGTTGTGGTTACTATTAGAATTATTGACTTTGGATTCGAGAGAGGATTGAGGTGCCCAGGGTTGTTGAGAAGCGGAGAGATCACTGTACTCATAGAGAACGCAGATGGATCCATTTTCTCCGATGCGGTACGATACTTCTTTGGGGTCGATCCACATGGTAAGTTCCGAAGGAAAAGACTTTCTGAGTAATTTGGTGGAAATGGCAGAGTCTTCTGCAGCTTGGGAGATGACGGGGTCCAATCGTCCATTAATGCGGATGCATCGATAACCGGAGCCCTTAAAGGGTCTCTCGGGGAACCAATGATCACGATAACGGCGCTTCAACACCTCTGTCAAATTGTAACGAAAGCGATCCATCTGACAATCGGAGAGACCCTCATTCGTACCAGAGAGTCGGATCAGATGCGCCAAAAAGTTACAAGCTGAACTTAACTCCAGACTCATGTTAAACAAATTTGAATTAACCATTACACCGCACATTTTGATAGTTGCAATTCTTTAGCTTCTGGTCCTTGCATACAACACACCTCCTAAAAGTACAGGAAATCGTTACATATATGATGCTTCACTCTTATTCACACATTAAAAATTCAAATAAAAAATATTAAAAAAACGACTTATCTCGTTTGAGCAAGTTACTCCAAAAATTGGAAATAGAATTCGGGAAAACGAAGCAAACTTCCCTTTCCCTTCTTTCTTTCTCTCTCTCTCTATCTCTTTTACTCCCTCCCTTCTCTCTCTCTCTCTTCCCTCCTCCTACTCACGACATACTTCATTTTCCTCTAAAAAAACTCCCTTTCCCTACTTTAATTAACATATAATATATATCTCAAAAAGATATGATAGCAAAAATACTCACTTTGATGACTTCGGGTATCCAGTCTCTCTATTTCAAACCACGTTATTTTGTACTAACAAATTTTACAATTTATTTAATTATTATATTAAACACTTAGTTATTATTATATATATATTATGAGTCCAATTGTGAGTGGAATAGTTTACTTTGCTTGTTTTTTTTTCGAATTTTTGCTCTTTTTTGATGATGATATTTACTCATAGAAGTCGAACCTCACACTGTCTGATGGATTTTCTTATTTCTCCTTGCATCTAGAATTCTAATCCAAAGCGCACGCTTTGTATAAAAAAAAGGAAGGACGCTCCTATCTTGTACCCTGCGTTACTTCTTTATAAGAACATCATACATTTTTGTTGTGTACGAAAATCATATGACTTAACCATCCCTGTTTTATTATTTGTTGTCCCTCATTAAATTCTAAATATTTTTTTCTGGATTTTAATTCTAATTTGTACATAAAGGTACGAGATTAACAGACAAAACTCTTCTTTGACTCACGGTTTTCTCACTTGAATCTTTACGTACGCGTCTTACTTGTATTTTTTTTCCCATTGTGACGTCATATTCCCTTCTCTTTTTTATTGTGTGTGTACATGTCCCCTCTTCTTGTTTTTCCAAGTACTAAAAATGGAGAATTTTGATACATTACTGATACTTTTTGGAAATGACGTCTTAACTTGAATCTAGCAAAAAGGCTTCAATTCCAACTCTAACATTTATTTTTTTAAATTCAAATAATTTTTACTTCCAGAACAGATGGTCAAGTGGATTTTTAGGCTCAGTTTATGGTAAAAAGACTCTGTTTAGGGATGTTTTATTTTCCTTTATTTTTTGGTACCTTTTTGGTACTTTTTAAAACGTACCATAAATCTACTATAGGTAAAATATTTACTTTTTTATTTTAGATAGTTTAGTTTTATTTGATATTTGTACTAATAGTGGACTTATGATTAAATAGTATTTATTGATTTTTTCATGAGTAGGTAATATGAAACAAGCAATTCATCATCTAGCTATAGCCATTATAAGTAGAAGTAGTACACTAAACCACCATTTTTATTGAAAGAGAAATAAAGAAAGAGAGACAAAGGGAGGAAGAGACACAAAGCCAGAAGCCAAGCTTCAGTGAAGAAATAGAAACACAAAGGGCTGTGCTGAGTTGTGAGTTGTTTGTAGTCGATAGAGAGAGTTTTTGTGTGGATCATCGTTAACTAATTATTATATGTCATTATATTTAAAGAACTTGTTAGTAACAAGATCAGTAAACATAAATATTATGTGGAAAGGCAATTGCGTTTTATTTTATATTGAGTAGGGCCTCAATAAAACTTGTAGAAATAGAGGAGTCTACATATATTGGGGAAAGTTTTCCAGAACCCTTCTCTTTATATTTTTGGCGGCATGTTTCCATATGATGTAAAACTTTTTTTATTAGGTGATGAAGTGGAACTTTTTTTTATAACTAAAATGAAGTTTGGATCCGTCAACAATATTAAACTTTAATCTGTTAAAAAATTCTACTGCCAACCTCCCTCTTATCTAGAGTAATTACTAACTATTTAAGTCTTCCACCCCTGGTAGCCCTCTCTATGTAATTTTTATATAAGTGTATCGCTGCTGCGCAATGAATAGTCAATTTTCACGCTAGTTGGCCATCTTCAAATCTCGAGAATAGTTTTGAAAGGAGATATTTAGTCATTATTTGGTGAACAGAAATATCCAGGGACTTGGCTTGTGTTCGATAAGAAAATATATCAGCACATATATAATTGAAAGGCCAATCAAATCCGTTCAAATTGATGCATAATTCTGAGATGAATTGGCTGTGTATGCGCGTTTTGGTACAAATTGTACGTCAAAAATGAGATGAATAATTTTAAATGAAGGATTTACAGTCCTTTGGAGAAGATATTGCAATAAAATAATATAATATCCCATGAATCAATATATTAAGGGTGTATTTTTGACTATTTCAACACCAACTGATAAAAAAAAAGTATTCTGTGGTACAATATATAGTACTATGACTATTTGATCAGACGAATTTATGTGTCTTATTATAAAGTTCAAATACCCGCAGTTATATTACACCTAATTACACAATAACTCAAGTAATTTGAATAGATCTAAATGAAATGATGGCATCAATAGATTTATTGGGGGTTAATTAAAATGACAGATGTTGTAATTAAATACGGCGCAACGTAAATTGACCAATCTGTATAACCCCTTTGTGACATTTGAATCCTATAAGTATAATAGCCACTAAGTTAATGCTTGATTCTAATTTTTTTTTTTTTTGAAATTAGAATTCTTGTCGATTTTTAAAGACAAAACTGTTGGGGGTTTTTGATTATATTTTTCTAATTAAAATGAGCATTTTTTTATTTTTTCAAAATAGATGACTCGACTGTTTTTGCTGAGGTTAACATATATTTATAAAAAAATAAAATGATTTTTGAATATAATGAATATAACAGAGTCCCTACACATATCTGATATGGGCTAAAGAAAAAACAATTATAAGAAAAACGCCAAGAAAAATCCCAGCTTTTTTTCATTTTTTTAAATTGATACAGGCACCTAAAAGTCAGAATTAACGACCATTGTCGTTCAAATTTGCTAAAACGTCGAGTTCTTTCTCGATTACACCTTCCAAATCTGTTGATATGGGTTTCTTGTTACATCTGCAAGAGTATATCATCCCCTGATCTTTATTAAAGATGGCCTCCATCTTAAAAACCAACAGAAGATTAGGATCTGTGGCCATTACCCAATCAGTTTCTGACGTCGAGACTTGTAGTTTTGCCTTTTAATTTTACTTCACATATTCTTACCAAAAGACTCACCCTATTACACTCGTAGAAAATATGTGCTGACGTTTCTACTTTCTCACCCCAGAATGGGCAATTCATACTCTCATCCTCGTTATTCGTCTTATTCGTATAAATTGATGAGGTAGCGATTTTATAGCGGAACCATTTTTGCTTTGATGAAGTAAATGAGTTTTTAAAAAGTGTTTTTGTATCAATTTTAACCCTCGGGATATCTCTCAAAGATTCTTCAAATTGTCAGGATTAAAAAAGTTATTTTTCTGTTTCTTTTATCTGTACATAACGGATAAAAAAATATATATTGCACATTGATTTAAATCCAATGATTCTTTTAGCTGGCCCGTTAATTTGTAATTGGTAATATAAAGGAGGAATTTTCTTTTCCTGTGGATTTGTCGTTATTATTTAATTCCTGAGTAGTGAAAATCCTTTCCTGATTGTACCTAATGCTTATGAAATGTCAATTGCATTATTCTTTCTCTCCTCCGAAACATTCTTTGAATTGTCAGGGTTACAAGGTTTCTTTTTTTTTTAAAACTTGTTTATTGTACAAAGGATTTTCATAACAGGTTATAAGCGTAAGCTTAGCTGTTTACTCTCAAACATTCTTCAAATGGTCCGGGTTACCATTTTAATTTTCGTTTTTTTTTAATATAGGATATTTTTTTTGAAAAATTTGCTTACAATTTACAAACTTTGGCATGCTCAGCTGCTTCTCTTTTCTATTTCTTTATACGGCTCGACTCCAATTCGAATCAATTCTACTCTGATACCAGTAACAAGGCACCATTGAATTAATAAAACAATTTTGTTAAGATATAAAACTTATCATTGAATAAAAAATATCACTCTCTAGAGTGATGTTCAAGAAGATTGTCAATAGAGGAGGAGTCTCTCAAACTGCGTTTTGAATGAAATCGGAACCACATTTTATCTAAGATAATAAATCAATATAATGTGTATTCAATTATCCTTCCAAAAATATAAATAGGCTCGTAAAAGTATTAGCAAAGAAAAATTCTCTCATATGTTTTTCCAGATCATTTATGACGTTCATAAAAAGATGCATTTGAGATTTAGAGCCAGGTTAAAAACTATGTGCCTATGTTAGGGACAAAGTTATCACTAGCCTGTTGAAGGGAGGGGGGAGGGCTTGAGCTGCCTTAAAGTTTCTAACCCCCCGCCACTTTTTTAGTCATATATATATTAGTGTTGAGTTTCGGTCTAGAAATCCTAGACCGGTCTCAGACCTTTATATTTTTCGTTGGACCGAATTAGTTCAGACACAGAAAATTATTTGGTTTGGACCGATTTCATATAAAAATTTGGTCTAGATCGATCCAAAGGAAAAGTTTAGTCTAGACCGATTTTACAGATAAATTGTTTATAACCTGACATCATATGTTTTTTTTCAAATATAATGATGTGATACAAAGTTTAAACAGAGATTGCTCGGATTAATTTTGATCCCGCTGTCTCTTATATGTACGCAGTATTTTGTTCTAGAACTTAGCGTGTATTTTTGAGATTTTTTTGAAAAAAATGAATGACAGTTGATCTAGAAAAAAAATTTGTCTCTCATAATATATAAGACAGAAAAAAAAAATCAGTCGATAGATTGAGACTGAATCAAAGTTGGTCCACAGTCTGCACTTAAAAATCGATCTAGAAGAAATCACTTAAGACCGAACCCAAAAAAAAATTCGGTGCTGCACCGAGTGTCAAGAATAATACATATATATATATATATACAGGTTGTGATGTCTGTGCAAGTTGCAACTTGTATAATTAAATTGAACAAGCATTAATTTTTTCATCTTGAATTTTTTTTTTTCAAAAAAGGAATCATAAATTTCAAATATCCACAGCTATTCACAAAAAATTTCAGAAATTAAATTTTGGGAAAAAAATTCAAAAATCCACAGACGTCCACAAAAAATTTCAAATATTTTTTCAAACAAAATTCAAATATTAAATTTTTTTCAAAAGTCCACAGCTGGTCACCTAATATTAATTTTTTCAAAAATGCTCAGCTGTACACAAAAAAATTCAAAAAAAAATAAATGTTTTGGATTTTATTTTTGAATGATTCCATTTTTTGGAAAATTCGGATATTTTTTTAGTGGGGGGGGGAGAGCTACAGTCCTTCCATTACATTGATACTACCATTTCATTTTGATCTGATCTAATGGTACGCATTTTATTTTCTTCAATTTTTCAAGAGTAAAATTTAAAATAGATGTTTGTTGAGGACATTTATTTAACAAAATCATCTGAAAATAGTGCTCGGCACAACTATTATTCAATATGTGAGCCTTTGGCTCTAATAATTGCCTATATACGAAGCCTAAATCCCTTGCAGACATTGACTATGTAGTCGGACTCGAGCTTTGTTCACTCCTTCTTGATGGAAGCCACTAGAGACTCGATACTCCTGTGAGGAATAGCACATAACCCCTCCTCCAGACACACCTAGATCGAGTTGTCCTAAATTTTCGCTTCTGGAGAAGAGGGCGGCCATATGTTGAGAGATCCCAAAAGTTTGGAAAGTTGTCTTTCAGGAAGGCCTGGGTCTTAGCGGCGAGATGAGATGGAGCTCCATGTTGAGTGAAAACAAAGTTTTCTCCAAACTTTTCTCTGACCCAAGGAAGCACTTTCTTGTCCAGAAGTTCGATGGAATCATCCGCATTGAGCAGGTGCTTCCATATCATTCAAGATAAAAAAAAAGAAAATGTGTGGGACTAGATAAGATCAATAAGATATATTAGTTTGTATCTTGCGGTGAAATTATACAACTCCTTGAATGATAAAATTGTTTAATATAAGCAAGGTTGTTTCTTTATCGGTCTAACGTTTCTGATTCTTGAACTTGGGCTCAGGTACCAAGGATATATTCAGAGATCAAGCTCATCATAAGTGAGTCATTTGGAGATCAGAGGTTATCCATAATCCATTTCAGGAGAACCATGTCTATGTTTTGTTGAGGATCTTACTGATCCTCAGCAAAAATCCAATGTTTATCAAATCTGTAGGGATCATGGAGAAAAAATAGTCGTCTAACATATCGTATAACCTTGATATATCTAAATTGTCTATTCTAATTTGCCTTCATGAAGATCTTGTTCTCTTGAACGATGTGCAAGATACGTTCTTTCACAACAACTCAAAAATAAGAGAAGGATTTGTGCAATTAAAAGTATTCAAACAATACTCAACCTTTTTTATATGTAGAACATTTTTACTGACGTCCTAAATTGTATCATAGTTGAAGGAAATCCAAACTTTGGGGCTCAAAGTTAATATTTTTAGTATATTAAATGTACAATTTCCAATCAATCTTGATTAAACTCCATCAAATAGCTTTAAGAACCAAAATTACTTAGTACCTGCATTGAATACTTCTTGATGACAATAATAAACAAGGATATTTGAATATAATTAAAGTAATTCCAAAAATTATAATTTTTAGAAAAAAAAATCTAAAATCAAAATTTTTGAAAAAATTTCAAAATTCAAAGTTATCCACGTAAAAAAATAATAATTAAAAAATTATTTTTTTTTTGGTGGAAAAAATTGAAACATCCACAGCTGTTAACAAAAAATTTAAAAAAATGAAATTTCATATATTAAATTTCCCAGAAAAAAAAATTCAAATATTACATTTCTTTCCGAAAAATTTGAAAAATCCATAGCTATTCAAAAAGAAATTTAAAAAATTTACAGCTGTTTACAAAAATTTAAATATTTTGAAAAGAAATTACATAAAAAGAAATTTCAATATTAAATTTTTTGGAAAAAACATTCAAATATTACATTTTTTCCCAAAAAATTTGAAAAATCTATAGCTATTAGAAAAAAAATGAAAAATCCATAGCTATTAGAAAAAAAATGATAAATTCTATAGGTGTTTTCACGAATAATAAGTTTAAAAAAAATTCAAATATGACCTTTTTTTCCAAAAAATTTTGAAAAATCCTAGCTGTTCGCAAAAAATTTAATTTTTGGAAAAAAATAAAAAAATTATAAATCAAATAGTTTTTTTTTTTTTTTGATAAATTAAATTTTTTGGAAATTTGAATTCTTGGGAAGGGTGGCTATAGCCCCCCTCCAGCCCACCTTCTATGGACGCCCCTGAATAGATACTGAAAATCCGTATCAATAGCAAGATTTGTACATATTTTTTTTGGATCTATTAGGGACGAGGCAAGATTGATAGAAATACAAGTTTAGACCATGATGTACTAAAATTTTCAATCTGATGGATTGTACTGACTGCTGTGCAAGACAGGTGGATTTTGACAAAACTCGCAACCGATCATAGTCTATGACGTCACTATTGCTAGATTTTTCAATTGAATGTATCGTACCGACTGCTGGGTAAGAAAAATAGGTTATGACAAAACACGCAACCACTCATCTACTATGACGTCAAAATTAAAAGTGTGATGGATGTCTAACGTCAGTCGTGCTATAACCTTGTATTTCTATAAACCTTGGGGCGAGGAAAGTAGGACAATTATATAAAAATATCCTATTATTTCCATTCTATTGATTAACTTACTATCTACACTGTGGAAATAAAATATTATAACGACATATTAACATATTTAAAAAACATTTAAATAACGCTTTGATAGGCAGTAAGGTTTCTGTCCTTTTATTCGTTGGTCCCATTTTGACATCCAATTTGACATAATATTTTCCGTAATATTGATGAGAAAAAGTTTGTATTGTTATAAAACTTGGTAGTTTACCAGGGGTGTCCCACCCTCAAATTAAGGAATTTTTACTTTTTATTAAAAAATTTTTGCCAGGATGAAAAAATTTTACTTGAAAATTGGTGGTAATTTTTTTTCTTAAAAAAAAATAGCCCTTCAGTTAAATTATGTAGCAGAGCAAAAACTTTCATAATTGAAGTTTTTTCCAAAAATTTTTTTTTTTTTGAATAGCTATAGATTTTTGATTTTTTTCCATAAAGTTTAATATTTGAATTTTTTTTTTTTTTTAAATTAATATTTTAACTTTTATCATTAAAATTTTTTCTAAACTACTATGAATTTTTGACTTTTATTCGGAAAAATTAAATTTTTTGTGAATATCTGTGGATTTTTAAAATTTATTTCCAAAAAATTTAATATTTGAAACGTAATTTTGAAATTGTTTTCTAAAAAATTTAATATTTGAAATGTAATTTTGAAATTGTTTTCGAAAAAATGTAATTTTTCAAATTATTTGTAAAAGCTATTGATTTTTGATTTTTTTTCAAAAATTTTACCCTCCCAGCCCTCAAATATACCCTGTGGACGTTCTTATTTAGGCTCACAAAATGGCTAAAATCAACAATGTTGAGGTCATATCAAAAAATTCTATAGTTCAGACTTCAGCACACTTTGGGAAGATTTAGGAGATCAATAATGCTTGAGACTTGATACTTTTCATCTTATTAGGAGTGTGTCACGGAGAGGTAATTATCTAATACATATTATTTATGTAGGTAATCTTCAAGAATAATAATTAATTATCAAGTGATGTGACATTTAAGGTGGCGTAATAATTAATTACCGTATGGGTTCTGACATTTACTTTACTCCTTACAAATTACCCCTATTAAAGATAATACGTTATTTACTTGTGATTCTTTTTCAGAAATTAATCTGTCTGTGTGGAAGGGTTATGTATATTTACAAGTCCTTACCGTTATTTTAAGTCGCAACCTTTCTTCTTTACCTGGTTCTTTTTTGACATAATTTTGTTTTCTTCATCCCCTCCCAAGAACCCCCTGTTTTATGTTAACCCTTAAAAATAATAATTTTCTCATATTTCATTTAAAGACATTTTTAAAGAATATTAGATTTTATTAATAGCAGTTGTACTCGGTTATTTGGTGTCGTTGAACAGACAAACTTTGTCAAAAAAATATACAACATCACTATCATTTTTCATGAGATCACTCACACGTAGTAACTCAATACATTTCTGAATGAAATACTATTCATTACAACAGAAGAAAAAAATAACTTAATATGACGTTATGACTTATTACTACATCAGGGATCACTATATACAGTATGTCCTGTAAACACGCTCGATGCTACATACAAAACGCCTGCGAGATTTCATTAATATGAAAACATCGTTAGTTCTGCGATCAAAAATAACTGTTTTTATTCAAGCATAAAGATAACTTTCTTTATTAATAAAGACTAAACGGACGTTTTTTAGATAAAGGCATGCATTCTTATCGTCTTTTTAAAAATTATATAATATATGCTTTAATTATATATTTTTTATGAACATTCTATTAAAATTAGTGTCCATGTACCCTATGCCATCCTTCAGTGGCACAGCACCATAATGGCCCTGCTCTTTAGGATTTTTTTATGGTATTAGCCTGTCTAATTCGCCTCGTCTAAATAATTTTTAATATCAAAATACTTAAAATTTATTTACTTTTTTCAATTTGTCTTTTATAATAAAATAATATTTTCTCATAATTGTCAAAAAATCCACCATAAAAAATTCCATAATATTATATATTTCTCCCCCCCCCTTTCAAATAAATTCAGGTGCTGGTGATATCATTTATAATCTTGTCACCTTATTTAAGTCTACGTGGTTTTAAGTTAACCCTGGCTGTGATGAGTTGTTCAAGGGCCAACGTATAATGATCCCAATCATTGGAAACATTCATTAAATCCACATAATAGAGATATAATTCTTTTAACTTAGAAAACTCATTCAGGATCGAGCTCAACTTCTCTTTAAATTTGGATAGAGTAAATTTAACCCTACACATATAAAAACTACGTGTCCGGGAGATTTTGTAGTGGTTCCGAATGACGGTCTAAGTTTGGTTTTTTTAGTCTTGGAGATGGTAGCATCCACAAACTCCTTCGATTTTAGAATAACACACATCTTTGTTAAGTTATTGGATGACATATCTGGGTCCTTAATAGTGTACATTCAGGGACCCACGTCGAACAAGAGCTAATTCGAATTGTTTAACCAATCCACGTTCAATACATCCTACTCAAAAAGTGATATCTTATGAAGGCAAAAGTTAAATGTGTGGAAACATTGATCTCGGAGAACAATAAAAAAAACCTTGGAAATGAACGAATGATACTCTAAATAGAAATGTTTCAGAAATGAACTCGTAAAAGTGTGTACGGGTATACGATAACAATATTATATAGGTATTATGTATATTTAAATACGATGTTAAGAATTTAATCTCATGTTGCTTATAAATTAGAGAGTTCTTATTTCCGACTCTGGACTATTGCCAAATACATATTTTTTAAAGATGAAAAAAATAAAGAATGTAATGGAATTTGTAATAACATCAACCTTCAAATTCATACAAGTCAAAATTGCAAATTGTAGGCATGTTACTCGGAATCAAGAATATTCAGTTAGAGATTTGTAATTATTATAGTTTAAAAAAATATGACAATGGAAGTTCGCACTCACTTTGTAGTTGCAACATGAACACTCAGTGATCTTTATTTTCCTAGCTGTTATCGTTATTCTTTTATTCTTGAAGGGTCAACATAAATATAAGGTAATGACTAGTGCGGAAAGACGATGAGTAACACTAATGATTTGTCGTAGTGGAGTTATAAGTGGAGTAGAATTGAGGATATACATTAATGCAATTCCTGCCGATCTACCGAGTGATCTATTCAAATCTGAGCATTTTGATTTTTAAACTTTAACAATATAAAATTCATTATTAAACAATAAAATTTCAACCAAATTAATACCTTAAATAGATGTGTGACTGAGCTCTCTTAATCATTTATGTAGCCCCCTTTAGCGGCAATGATGACTTCCGGATGTAGTCCGCTGTCATAGCGTCTTAGTGCTGGCTGACGGTGGCTTTGAGGCCCACGGTGTTTGGATGACGGACACTGCAGTCTTTCCCCTCGACATGCACACAAAATGTGTAGTATGGGAGGGCAAAAATGTCAAGAAAGCGTTCAAAAGACTCATTCAAAAGAGTTTTGAAAAGAAGGAGATGGGCTTCTTTCATTGCTGGTATCAAAAGTGGTCCCTACACTCTCCGCAAACTCATTCTACCCACTTTTTTAATAGCTCTCCGGACGGTCTGGTATGAAATCCCGGGCCTCTTGGATGTACTCTCGTGTACTTGAGGGGATTGGCCTAGGCTGTTTTCTTTCACTCCTCCGGGTCCAATTTGCCCTTTTTGACAGAACCCGTCTTCCTCCCCCCCAGTTTTGCACTGGTTGACCTTGTGCATAGACAGTGGTCTTGGGTACGCCCAACTATTTGAAGTGATTGATTGAAAATTCGTCGATCAATTTCAAGTGCCATTTTCTGGACTTGGACATAAGCTAGAGAGCTCAGCTTTGTTTTGTTTTGTAACTAATTGTGTATGCTTTAGTGTATCGAAATATGAATTAATTTCAATCACTCAACCGTAAGTAATTATTGTATTAGTACGTGTTCAGATTTCAATGGACCCCCGGTGGATTGAATTGATAATCTTATCAATGACTGTGTGACATAATCGGTCGTTCAGGTGCTTTAAACCATACAATAGTTATCTTGTGAAAATGAATGAAAACAGCTGATAGAAAAATACACTACATCTTTGTTTATTTCAAAGATATAATTCTGGGCTACTAACTTGCTGCTTGCAGCTATGAGATGAAGAAAATAAACTCAAGCCCCACTCCGTATCTACCAAGTACAGAGGCTGGATTTCTCTGATTTGGAGGCTCAAATCTACTCCGAGTCCAACAAGGACTTAAACTTATAACCTCCGAACAAACCATCATTATTACTCTCCGTATTTCTTGAGCACGCAAACTAGTTATTACTTTATACTTGGAAGTTCTCTTCTCAGTTATGAAATAATAATGACAATAGTTTAATAAAAATATAAACTATTGTTTTTATTTTCCTACTACAAAAAGTCGCTCCTACTTTCTAGGACATATTTTGTACACTTCTAAATATACTATTTGAAAGGAGAATGACTAAAAAATTTACTAGTAATCTAAAAAAATAAATAAGTGTTTAATTTAAATTAATATATATATATATCACCCTGTTTGTAGTGTAAATTTATCTCTCCTGCTAAGGATCATATGGATCCATATGAATAGAAGTTTTAATTGAACCCCCAATGGATTTGAAATTTACCTTTTAGTAGGAAAGAGATTAATATTTTTTTTAATTTATCCTTAGTCATTTAAATTCCATTGAATGAAGCTTTGAAATATGTATAATTATTATTAATAATCATATTTAAAATATCTATAGTGCTACAGAATCCATTTTTTTTGTTTAGCAGAGTATTAGGTTTTGGTCTGAAAGAACTAGACATTTTTGTGAATGTGATACATTTTGTAAGACTCAACTATAAGTTTGGGCCGCAAAACGGGGACTCTTAATTAATATTACTTATCTAATGAATATACGTAGGAAGAATTAATGATTATTTTTTGACATTTTGGTCAAGTTATTTTTTGTGCATATACAAACTATAATAAACATTTCGTCATCTCCTCATCATGAGTGAGCAAGAAACCAAAAGGCAACGCATCTCAGGTCTCTTAAATGCTGAGGTTGAGGTGACAAAAGTTATAGACATTGTGAACGCTCCAAAATACTGGGTTTCAGGTTGTCCAAGATGAAGTATGATGGAGAAGACCTCTCCAGGAAAGCAGGAAGTGGAGGTTACTATTTAAAGAAGGCTTCGGAGTTCTTGTCTAGATTGGAGGAGAAGATCCAGAAGGACCCTTCCAAATAGATGAATTGTTTAGCCAACGACTTCTCCGTGGCTCCTAGGAACACCAAAATGGCTCTGAAGCGTGATCTGGGATTGTCCTCGTACACAAAGTCTCTATTCCTCCTTCTGATTGAGGTCATGAAGGCCATGAGGCTTGAGAGTCCACTTTTCGCTTCCCAACCTGGTAGTTTGGTCTAAAAATTGATAAATACAGTCGAAAATAGACGAAATGGTTTCGTCAACAATTTTTTTTCTTGATTGTTTATGAAATTGGTTCTGTTTTCAAATTTTGAATATCGCAACAAGTTTGGGGGAATCATCCTCAGATGAACCATAGTCATAGGCTGTAGCATGGACCTATAGCCATAGACGTCTATAAAAGTTACTTTTATGATAACATATTTCATCTGTCTTATGAAATAAACAAAAATTAATGTAAAATAAATAGTTTTGATAAAGAAAATTTATTAGAAATCCCTTTCATAAAGAAATGACCCCCAAAGTCATTTGAGTCCAATAGCAACGACTGACATAAGAATATATATATATTAATGTTGTTTTTCGATCTTGTGAGTTCTAGGATTTTGAGTTAACTCAACTAATTCCGTCCTTTAAATACGTTAGGTAGAGACCGTCCTCAAATAAAAAGTTGGTCTGGATCCTTCTCTTAGAAAAAGTCGGTCTTAAAAAAAATCCTTCTGGATTGGTTCATTTAAAACCAGGTTTGACCTATTGTATAGATGAATTGTTGATGACGTCAGTCCTGTTTCAAAATTGAGAGCATTGATCTACAATAATGTCATATGAAGTAAGATGTCTTGCATAAATCATATTTGTACAGCTGACCAGTGTCAGAATGTGTTTGCAATTTAGAAAGAGGGATTATATAATTGGGTCATAAGGGGAGGGGGTATGTTTGGCTTTGATGACAATTTTGATAGAATTTTTTCGTTATTTTATGTATGGCAAATTTTACAAAAAAATTTCCCGAAATTATGACGTTAAAATTTTTTAGACAATACTAAAAAAATTCTTGCGCCGACCATACAAATTAGTTGGAAGGGAGGATGGGCAGTTTATGGTTTTGGCACCCCTGCTACAACTCATAAATAAGCTTATAACAGAAAATCGCTATTTAGATTGTGATAAAAAACAATACAGGGTCACGATTTTCTCCTAAGCTAATCATCTGATTTTAGTAAAAAATAATTTTAAATGAAAGCTGAATAAAAGTAAATAAATATTATTATTCAATAAATCGACTTGGGCTTTAATAACAGCCTTAACTCTACCTCGGAAACGAGCAAGTCTTGATGATAGTCTTCTTTGACGGATTCGGCAATTTCTCCCGAATCATGGGCATCAGCTCGGATTTTGTGTTGCAAGAGTATCTGTTAGTGTGCCACTCAACCGAACCACACACAAAATAGTCCATGGAGACAAGGTCCAGGGATCTTGGAGGCCAAACACTGGATTCACCAAAGGAAAAAGAAAAAAATGTCAACCAGATCAAGGTTTTAATTGAGAACTGAGCAGAGAACTTTGGGATCTCAAAATTGTCTCGTTCGGCTCGGATTGACACAAGGACACTCTTTCCTTTACTACGATTGTGATCCTTGATGGATGCAATTTATTTTAATTGACGCCAAGCAGTTCAAGATATCGTCCAAAACAACGTCATATCTACGCATGGATAGCTGTTGCAGCTGGTCAAAGTTTGTTTGTTAAATAAATGTTGTATACAGTATATTTTAACGTTGTGTAGGTTCTTATTTATTGGGTACTGCCCAGTATTAGGATCGGTCCTACTGGACCTTAGGACTGTCGACTATTGGGGCTTGTCCTTAACTGTTGGTGCTTGGAATTTTTCATATAAATATTAATGGCTTATGAAGGCAAATAAGATATATGAAATATGTGTTGGGATATCTTGCAAAATATTGTATTTTTTCATGACAATACAATATAATACGAAAATATCATATTGTTACTTAGTTATATAATTTATTTTATTATATAACGGAACAACCAAAAAGAAGAGCTGGACTGGACCGTGATCCTCAGTCCTAAATAAGGACCCATACAACAATAGTATATTGAGACCGAAAAAATAAGTATCGGATCGAGTCTCAACACTAATACATTTGTAACAATGTACTATTACCTAATATCAAAATATAATAAAGCAGAGCTTTAGTCCATAATATATGGATTAAAAAGATTAGGCTCCTTTTTATAGAGATGAAGAAAGTTTTCAAATGGGAGTCCAAGTTTGTTATTGGTGTGAATCATGTGTGGGTTACTCATTCTTTCTTTCTCTCTTGGATCATGATAATACATAACTTAAATAGAGTTAAATATCTTGATTATTACGTAATGAACGATACAGGGTGCGGATGATAATTTATCTGCACTGTTCTATTTAGACTTGAGGGTTAAAATAAACAACACAGAATTAAATTAAAAGTAATTTTTTTCATTTCTCTTCTAAATATACAGGGCGAGCAGAAACGAGATAAAAAAAAATTTAAAAATCGAGGGATGTCTTTTCACTTTTGAATTGAAAATGGGTAAATTCAGAGTTCAATAACTAAAACTTGTGGTATTTTAAGTATTTCTTCCCAACGGTAATGACAGGCTCGACACGTCACCGAAAATAAGAGCAACTCTAGGTAACCTAGGGGCGTTGAAGGATGAATATATATATAGAGTTTTTTTTTTTTTTTTTTTCGGGGGGGAAGGGGTTGGTTTTTTTAATTAAATTTTTATAATTTTTCTCTCTAATATTAAATTTTTTGGAAAAAAAATTGAAAGATTAATTTTTGGGTAAAAAATGCTAGTAAAAAGCATAAAATCCTTAATTGAGAGGGAGGCAACAGCACATACAGCCTACCCCCTGCGGACTCCCCTGAATTCTCTTCATGACGTGTTGGCTAACTAGGGGAAGTCAAGGCTGTTGTGGGGGGTATATTGGGCTTGCTCTCCAAGGTGCTCGACCAATAACAGTCCAGAAGGTTGAAGTCGGGACCCAGATGTCCGAAGCCAAGAAATATGACAATTTAGACTTAAGGAATGCTTGGTTCTTCTTCGTTGTGTGGCAGGGAGCTCCATCTTGCTACCACAAATAATCACCCTTGGGGTAATATGCTTTTAAACTGGGCAAGATATGTTGGATAAGCAAGTTATGGTAGGAATTCGTGTCGATAGACTGTCCTAGGTTGAAAAGTAGGGGGATTCTCCTTGCTATAGTGCTTTAAATTTTTTTCAGGATCATTCAATAAATAATCCAAATTTACCAACTCTAATAATCGAAAGGCCTGATATTTCAATATACATACATATACCCCCAAAATAAACGAATCCCAATATTCTGGACTGCAATCTGTCGACTGTTCTGGAGGCTAACCTTCGTATTTGCAATCATGATGACAAGTGTTTTTTTTTATTTTAAAAAGCTGGTTAAACGTTGTGTAACTACAAGTGTGCATTCCTGAATGACAGGGAGTAACAGTGAATGTTTATTGGAGACTTATGAGTAGGGCTGTAAATTGCAAGCATTTTTTGTAAGTAAAAAAAAATAAACCAACAATTTATAAGGTAACCCAAACAACTTTAAGAATGTTTGAAAGGATAGAAGTTTAGCTGTCATGATGTTTCATTAGATCAAGTGCAAACAATCGTGAGTGCACGGATTTATACATAAATCCCACTCTATATCTAGCAAGTAAATCCAGGCAGGAATTACTCTGCTTTCAATCCTCAATTATTCTCCAAATGAGACAAGGCTTATACTTAAAGAAGAGCTGTGTGTAGAGGAAAAACTAATTATAACGATTAGAAAAGTAAAACCAATTGTTGCCCTTTGCAACTTATTTAAAAAAATGCATACTATAATAAGTATTTATGAATTTCAATATAATTTTAATATTTTCTCTGCACTGTTGCTATTCTCCTCTCTATTGTAGTAATCCATTTTCTACCCCCAAAATCATATAACAGGCAGCTGATATAAACTTAATTCAGGTCTCTACCCTCCTTAAAGTCGGATCACATTGAATTTTAAACCCAAGAGTGGCCCAAAGTGTCAAAAAACAGTTCAAAATACTCATTCAATTGTGTTTTGCAAAAGAGGAAACGGGTTTCTTTCCTTACTGGAGTCAAAAGTGGTTTCTTCACTCTCACAAGGCTCTCTCCACACACTTTTTGGATCACTCTCTGGACAGTCTGCTGTAGAACACCGAGATCTCATGCATGTACCCTCATCTACTTGAGGGAATTGGCATGGGCTGTTTTTTAACTCCTCCAGTTCGAATTTGGCCTTATTGACAGAGCCCTTTTTCGTCTCCAACGTTTTGGACTTACTGACGGCGTAGACGGTGGTTTTGGAGACGTACAACTACTTGAAGAGCACGAACGGAAATTCGTTGATCACGTTCAAGTGCCATTTTCTCGATTTGAACTCGATAGAGTCTGTTTTGTTTTGTAACTAATTGTTTATGCTTTAATATATTGAAAAATGAAGTTATTTCAATCCCTTAATTTTTCTTAAATATTGAATTAGTAAGTGTTCAGATTTTAATGAACCAATCCGTGACTACCCAGAAGAAAGTCCTCATTTTCCCCTTCCGTCTTTCCTGAGCACACATACTTGTCATTACTTGATACTTAGATGTTCTCCCTTTAAGAATGAAAGAATAATGATATCGACATTATAAAATATAAACAATTTTTGGATTCCCAAATACAAAGAAACTAACCCGCTAAAAATTTTTTCGGATTTACAACGCTAGTTATAAGTGTACGTCCTTGTAGGACATTAAAGTCATTTCTGCTTATGCCTCTGCTAAGATATTATGTAATGGGTTGTGTGTATATTCCTTTCCTCTTTTAGCAGCTAATAGCTAATTAGCTCTTTTCCACTCCAAACTTCAAATTGTCAAATTTGCAAATCTAAAATGCTTTTGGTTTACAACTACAGGGCACAGAGGATATTTAAGTCCTGAGTTTGAGAGATCATATTTCAAAGATAATATTGAATATTGACCTTAAAAAAATCAGCTGAAAGGTGAGCTGATTGAGTCAAATTATGACTTCTAAGCTGTGGGTTCTAGAAAGAAACATTCCCAAAAATTTTACCAGAAGCAAGACGATGAATTCATTGAGAAGCTCCAGAAGATGGTGGACAACTACTCCAGTTAATCCATGAAAACTCTGGCCCGGCAGATGAACGTCAATGATAAAACCATCAGAAACTGTATGAACGAGATCATCAAGTACACGTCATACACAATGTAAAACAAGATAAAATATGGTCGTAAAAATGGATTGCTGAGAACTTCTTCGACTTCCCCTCCCCACGGATATTTAGTCTCCTAACTCACCCAACTGTAATCTCATAGACTTCTATGTGTGGGGACGATTGAGAGAGATACATACAGGACTATCTGTAAGAGCAGGGACGACCTCATCAACAGGATCAAGGCCGTCTTCAGCAACCTCCCCTAGGATGTTGTCACCAATGCCTGCTCACGGTTCAGACGCCCTTTCGAGACTGTGAGGATGCCAAGGGTAGCTTTATTAAAAATAATTATTTTGTATATATCCCTTGACACCCTAAAAAAGCAAAAAACTGTTTTATAATAAATAAATTTTTGGGGAAGTTATGATGTTTTAGGTTCAATTAGTTTCCACAGCTATTTTCATTTTGGGATTACATAGCTGAATATTTTATTGAATATATAATTTTTCAATAAAATGTACTGCTATTTTTGTTAAAAATGAATAATTTTTGTGCAAATTATTTCCCACACCCTGTATGTATATTTGCACATTCAAGCCTAATGTTAGTATCTATAACAAAAAATAACAGAGTTATGTCATAACTCTTTTTTTATCATTTTTGTCATTTGTAAGCAGAGGAGAATCTTAAAGAATAATATATGTATTATACTGAAAATGAAAATTTCAAAAGATTATAGTCGAAAAATAAATCATAAATCTCACTAAAATATTTTTAAAAACTTTAAAACAACCTCTATTTTACAACCAACACGATATTTAAAAAAAATGAATTTCCTCCTAAACTAACCCTCCGATTTTAATAAAATCTATAATAAATAAAAGCTGAATATTTATTTATTACTATTATTCCACAACATCACTTTTGGTCTCATACAGGGGCTCGACTCTACTTCGGAAACGGGAGAAGATCTTGATGAAAGTCTCCTATGGAAGATTCCAGAGTTCTTTTTGATCCTAGACATCAGCTCAGATATTATGTTGCAAGAAGATCTGTTGGTGTGTTGTTCAACTGCACCACACACAAATAAGTCCATGGGGCTGATGTCTAGGGAGCTTGGAGGCCAAACACTGGGTCCAATAAAGTCAAAAAACTGTATTCCTTTGTCTTTTCTGTCAGAAGTTGAGTTCTTCACATCTTATATGTCATCTACCATTCACATTCTAATCAGGCTTTCAGAATAGGCGAGATCCCTGGTACAGGTTCTCATCAATTAGTATGGCTCATTATCAATGATTTAAAAAAAAATAGCAATGAAGTCCTGATCCCTCTGCCTGGCTAAACACATCGAAGTATTACCATGCTTTGTTGTTGTTTCATAATCACATCCAGACTCTTCCAGTCCCTTCCCGACTCTTTCGACAAAGGACCTAACCAGCCTTAATAAGTTTGCAATCTCAACATTGCCTCGTCTGGCACAGATCCTAACAAAGACACTCTGCCTTATCCACGACTGTGGAATAAATACTTTGTTGCTAGCTGCCATTTTTTTTTAAGCTAACGCTAAACAACATTCTATCTGCGCATGTGCAGCTGTAGCAGGCGCTCAAAATTTGCACATGATGCAATAGTTGTGAATTTCAGTTTTAAAATCCTTGATTGTTCTTATAAAAAAATTGGCGTTCATCCTTCTCATTTCAGATCTAGACCGATTTGATTGAAAAACTGTTGATAATGACGTCATGTGTGTTTTCAAATTTTAAATATCAGTGCAATGACTTTATATGAGTGATAGTACAAGAAAAATTAAGAATTAAATTGCATTTGATTTCTTAGACTTATTTAGATACCTACCAGATGATTTCGAGCCTTTTTTCTGTTCTTTTTTGGATACAATAAAGGTAACGTAGCTTTGAGTAATACTAACTCAGTGAATGTCTCAACCTTCTTTTGTCTAATATATACATATTACCTGTGAATTTCCGTCATCAATTAAAAGTACTAACTACAAACATGATATATTATTCTATTCAAAATCACACATACATACATTAATGTATTAAATGTAAAATGTACTGTATTTTATAGTTTATTGTTCAAAGCCTTTTCTACCTGCACGGGTTATTGGAATAAATGCTCCAATGATTACATTCAGTATATATTATGTATGTATATTTTACTTGCTCATGGCTACATGAATAAGTATGACTACATAGAATTAAATAGTATGTATGATGGAACGGTTTGATTTTCAAGTTTTTTCGAATTTCAATTATAGTTAGAGTGGAAAAAGTTGTCAATTGCTGGAAAAATAACCCATGCAAATTTGTATTGTCCTACGAGGTCATCTTTAAGTTGCACATCTCGATCAAGTTATGAACAAAGATAACAACCCTTTACTTAATGAATATCCATATATTAAATCCGAATGTCTGTTTGTTCTGTTTGTATGTTTGTCCTTCAATCACGGCCAAACCAATGCATAGATTTTCCTGAAATTTTTCATGTAGGCTCTTATGGCTCTAGAAACAGTTCTGGTAACAGTGTTTTGCATTTAAAGCCATGGTGGCCTGAAAAAAGACATTTTTCTGCACTTCACCTGTATAACCTGAGGGGCAGGTTGTATTTTGGATATTAAAAGGGTTCTTTGATTTCAGGAAAGTGGCAGTGGAAGGATTTAACCTAATTCAGGGACCAAAAACCCACAATCCGTGGGTGGGGGTGTATTATAGCATATTAGAAAGGGCTCTTGGTGCTTACAAATTATAGGTGCGGTACAGCTTCAATTGCTTTGAGGCCCAGTACTTCACCTTGTACAATCTGAGAGCTGGGTATATTTTGGGATATAAGGAGAGTTCCACGATGCTCAAGGGAGAGGCAGCGGATAAATTTTTCTTGCTTCAGGGCCAGCAGTTCCCCTGCTCAACCCATGGGCTGGGGTCTACTATAGAATATTAGTAGGGTTGTGAGGTGCCTAGAAACACAGCTGCGGTGCAGTTTAAACTGCCTTGAGGCCCTATACTTGACCTGAACAATCTCATGTCTCAGCTTCTGTGAGACATGTCTTCAGAACAAAAAATCCATCCGGAACCATGGTCTTGGGTGTTGTGGAGTCTTCCCTCCAACTTTTGTGGAGAGGAAGGAGCGGCTCAACACAGATGCTTACATCGAACTTTTGGATAAGAAAGTGCTACTGTGGACCAGAGAAAAGTTTGGGGACAACTTTGTTTTCACTCAAGACGGAGATCCGTGTCATTGCATAGGCTAAGAAACAGGTCTTCCTGAGATATAAATTTCCGGACTTTTGGGACATCAACATGTGACCACCCTCCTATCCAGACTCAAACCCTCGGTCTACTCTATCTAGGTGCGTCTAGAGGTGAGGGTGTGTGCTAATCCTCACAGGAGTGTCAAGTCTCTAGACGGTTCCATCAAGAAAGAGTGAACCAAGCTCGAATCAGACTACATAATTAAGTTCTGCAAGGGATTTAGGCCTTGTATTGAGGCAATTATTAGAGCTGAGGGCTCACATATTGAATACAAGTCTTGTCAAGCAATATTTCCAGATAATTTTGTCAAAAATGTCCTGACAAAACCTCTCGTTTTAATTTTATTCTTGAAAAATTGAAAAAATATATATATATGTACCTCTTGATAAGATCAACCCTGTATAATGTGAAGTTGACCAAAAAATTCAAATTGTAGTCGTAATAAATCACAACCTTATCTCAAAAAAATGTTCACTGTATTAAGGGGTTTCAGCTATGGATGTTTTTTGTACTTTTCCTCTTATCAGTGATCTTAATATTGATTGGTTGGATACAAATGGATTCTTATAAAGCTGTGAACAATTATCATTGAATAATAATAATTTTATTATTGGAAGAATTGGCAAGTTACCACATGATTCCGTGTCTTTTTTTTTAAAAACTTTATTAATGATTCTACATATATCGCGTGGAAACTTGAAACGTATAGACTTGGAAACAAAAAAGTAAATAGATTGCCATTCTATAATTTTACATTTAACAAAAAAAATCTTTATTAATCTTTTTTGATACATAGCAATTGTCTAATTGTTTTATTCTATTTGGCCACCATTGGCCTCACAGATGGCCACAAACCTCTTGCAAGAATAGTTGTAAGAATTGCAAATTGGGTACTTAGCAGCCCATTTCTCTTCGACGGATGCCTTCATGGCTTCATAGCTTGGTTGACGATGCTACAGGCCTTCCTTTCGATGTGTGGCCAGAAAATAAAGTCAAGGGGTTATCATCCAGTCTGCCACAATATCTTGTGCCAGTAAGTGCTGTTGTTACCTAATAAATTCTAAGTAATTTTTCCAGTGTGAGCTCGGTCTCCATCTTGCTGAAAGACAACGTTGAATTGGAAGAAATTTGACTGGACCCAGGGGAGCAGGGTGACCTTACAAGCACCGATTTACACGGCTTCTGTGAGTCTATAACCCTCCGGGAACCAGATAATGGCCACCAAAATGCTGTTGGAGGCAACAAGACTCTTTCTTCAGGATCTCTCCTTCCTCTCTATGGTATCGTCTCTTCTCAATATTGTTGATGATCTTACGAGCCATTCCCCTAAGCCTGACCTTCTCTACTGGAATGTGACCCGCACGAAGAACAGTTGATGCCATAATCTGACGTAACATGAAAACACTCTATACATCGCAGATAAAAAAAATATATGAAATGGATCACATTACTTTTGAGAGTCTAAGATCGATTTCCACAAATTTTCCCATGGCAAAAAATACTTGCGTATGATTAGGAAAAGTCAGAGTGAGGCTTTTACTTGTTCCGGGTGTATAATTGTCCACACTGACAGTTTTGCACAAATCATCGGGCCAGAATGTATTTTTCAGTGTAATAGCCAAATTTTATAATAGTGACGTCATCAGGGGATCTGCAATTTATTTGAGGGGGCGGGGGTACTGGGTCCTTGGACTTTTTTTGACAATTTGACTTCAAAGTTTTTTTTTCAGACGAAAATACTTTTTTTTTTAGATTGAAAAGTTTTTAGAAAAAACTAAATTTGAACTAATAATATTTTTTTTTTTTTAAAGAGAAACTAATTTTCTTTTGCTAAAATGATGACATTTAAAACTTTTTGAGAAAAGAGGATTCTTTTTTATTGTGATCACTATAAAAATGGCCGCCCCTGGCACAAGTTCAACTTTATTGAATGAAATTGATATCAGTACTAATTCCTACATTATATAAATTAAGGACTATTATCAAGTAAATAGTTTTCTTAGAGTAGGAGACGTAGTGGAGTTGACTTTAGGAGGAATGAACTCAAGTATTTTGAATGAAGGAGCTGTGGAGGGATAAAATTAATTATATTTTTTTCCTCTTTGTATTTTCCAATATTTATTTAATGTAGCTCTTCAGTTCTTATAGAAGAATAGGATGATTCCATACAAAATTCGGAGTGATTGATGTATTGTTGAGCATAGAAAAGATGAACCACTAGATTAGAAGTACACAAATATTGATGTTCAATATAATACTCACTCTGAACTATTGATCATTAAAGCAGATAAGATAACGACTTACATTTAGTTCAATATTAATAAACTTACCAAGAATTACGCTAATTTCCGCAATTTGTGGGATTTTAAAGTGTAAATAACTGATTTGACTAATGATTATCGAGTTCAAGTAAATAAGTATTTCTAGTGAAGTACAGTCAATAAGATTAACTCATTAACACAAATATATTTATATATATAGTGTATTTTGTTATCAGACGCTGATGTTTTTACTTATTTTCAAACTAATCAGTGTTTTGAACGTTGATTGGTTGTGTTAGAATTATCTCCTGTTAAGCTGTGAACATTTGTCAACAGTTAGTGAATAATAGTTCCATAGTTTGGAAAGAATTGGCCAACTACCAGTGGATTTTGGGGTTTTTTTTTTTTTGTTTCTCGTCGTATCAAAGTTTATATGATACAATAAATGTTTAGTAATTTAAAAAAAAAATCTGGAAATTAATATTAAACTAATCGAGTTACGAGGGTTGTTTGAAAATTCGGTGGAAAGTCCGAGAGATGGCACTACTGGCGAGTATCTTGGTTATGTTAAGTTAGTAGCATCTCTTGAAATAGCACAAATCAACTTTGAGGCAGATCAGTCTATTTCTTTCTGTTTGGCATTTGACATCAGAATAATTCCAGCATATATCATTGCTAGATGTTTTTTTTATTATACTGGTTTATAATTTTTTTAAAATCTATTATGACTTTGGTGATGTAATCGTGCGGTTTTTTTTATCAATTGGTAATCGGAAGAATGAATTTTCTTTTCCTTAGTTATTATCATTATCATTAAACTCCTGAGTAGTGAACTGAGAGATGGAGGATTAGTTGTGGAGTTATAATTGTAAGTCCTTGTTAGACATTGGAACAATTCTTGACAATGACCTTGTTAATTTCTTTCTTCCTCTAGTCACAGCTGATAAAACGTCATAGCAGCTAAGCTCTCAAACATTCTTCAAATGGTCAGGGTTACCATGTTGATTTTCGGTTTCTTTCTGTTTAACATGCCAAACAAACTAGGGCAGCAAGAAACGCAGTCTATATTGTTAAAGGGGGTGTCGAACGAGGGGAGGGGCTGGACGACAAGCCTAGAAGTGGTCAACATAAACCTCTGTGGTCAAGAAGACATCAAACCCAACCATAGGTAATCCATGTTTACTCCTGCAAAGAAGCAAGATATTCGTCAATGTAAAATGTCCAAGTGAGAGAAAGAGGTGGGTGGGAGGCCTCTGAGACGACGCAAATTTTTGTCCTAAAAAATTTAATTTTCTGTAAATATCTATAGATTTTTAAAAAATCATTATTTAAAATTAAATTTTTTTTTTAATACCTTTTGATTTGTGAATTTTTTTTTTCCTGTTTTTTATTAAAAAAAATTAAGATATTTTTGGTTTTTATTATAACTTTTTTCTTCGTTCGGTCAAATTATACAACACAGCAAAAAATGTAATATTTAAAATTTTTTTCTAAGAAATTTAATTTTTTCTAAATGGTATGAATTTTTAAATTTAAAAAAAAAAAATTTATTTATTTGCAAAAAGCCATGTATTTTTGATTTTTTTAAAATTAAGAGAACTAATATTTGATATATCATTTTTGAATTTTTTTGAAAAAAAAATTAATATTTCGAATTTTATTTTTGAATTTTTTTCCTAAAAAAGTTTGTTTTAAATTTTTTGTCCAAAAAATTTAATTTTCTGTAAATAGCTATAGATTTTTAAAATTTATTTCTGAAAAAATAATTATTTAAAATAAATTTTTTGTGCATTGCTTTTGATTTGTCAACTTTTTTTTGATTTTCCTGTTTGTATTTCCCCCCCAATTTAGTCCTGCAGACTCCACTTAGCCTTGAACTAGTTATCAATTGGTATCTCCTCCAGAAAGGTTGGGAACCACTGATCTAGAGAAAATTCCTCCTGATTTCCACACTCAATAGTAATAATAACAAAAGACAAAAAGATACGGAGGTTCACAATGAAATTGAATGTATTGTTCCTACAAAATATACCTATGTACAATGTTACCTGTGGAAGTCGTTATTTTTTTAAATTCCTGCCTTTTTAAGTTATAAAGATATTTCAACACAGTTTTTTTTGTACAGTTCACATAAGAATATTATAATACATTTTATGAAGTAATAGTTATTACAAACTAAATACATAGACTTACACTGTCGCCTTGTCAAGTATATATTTTTCACCTCTGCACAAAGATCCTTTCCACTAAAACTGACTTAGGCAAAGTTTGAGACTTATCAGCCTATATTGGTCGGGATAAGGGTCATATTAATATGGAAAATATTATAAATATTAATAGTGGGGGAGGTTGTTAAAATTAAATTAAACATTAGCCCTACTTTTAGGATGCAGGAGCATCTTTTATGCACTCTATATCGAAATATGAATTAATTTCAATCACTCAATCTTCATTAATTATTGAATTAGTAAGTGTTCAGATTGGAATGTACCACCAAACACTGGCTACAACAAAGTCAAAACAAAATTAGGTCATTCCTTTGATCAGCACGCTTTACTATTGATTTATAACAATTTCCAAACTCTTCCAGTTTCTTCCTGAATCTCAAGACAAAGGACCTGTCTAGGACATGTCCAGTAAAAATTACAGAACTTTTGAAATTGTTTTCCTACAGAATTCATAATTTTCCTCACAGTAACTGACATTCAACCAATGATACGACACAAAAACATGTATCAGGCCTGAGTGTTCACTTTTTCCTTTGGATTGAAGAAAGATCAGTACATATTCCTTTAATACAACTTTCGTGATCATGCCCTAAGCTTCATACTTTGTTCTGTCATTTTGGAGGTTTATAATCTAGTCCACAGTCTTGACCTTTATTATCAGATATAAAATTTCAGCGTTCAGAACATGGATAAAGAAATATATGGTGTTAACATCATTTTTGATAATAAAAAAAATCAAGTATGCAAGCTTTGCACCATTATTTTTTGCTCTTTGGAAGGTTAAGGTTTGAACATTAGATAATATTTTAGGTTTAAGTAATTTCGCTGCTAACATTTTCGCCGCCAACTTTTTTGGGTTAATAATTTTTCCTCGAGGCGATATAAGAGTAAATTTTGTCCCGATATTATAAGAATATAAAAAGGCGGCGAATACGTCATGCAGCAAATTATCTTCAACGCAAAATTACTGGAGGTAAAAATGGGAGAAGCAGAGTTACTTAGAACCATTAATTTGTGTCCTTTTTTGGAATATTGTTTTTACTAATCCCTTCATCAATTCAATTAACCCGAGTGATGTAAAAAAGACAGCATCACTGCGATTAGGGTGAAAAGGCAGAGCAGGCGGTCATCAGCAAAGCAGTGGTTCCAGCGATTCCGTTTTGATAATTTGGACGTCGAAAATGTCGATAAAATAATGGAAATTTTGGAGTTGGACTGGAATGTGAGCACTATTCCTTTCCTTTGCCCCCCCCCCTCCCCCAAGCCAAAAAACCTTTTGGAACCATTTACATAAGCCTGTTCCTAACTATGTATTTTTTAAAAAATTTTTTGTAATCAAAATAAAGTGAAAAAAAGCTCAGAACTTTTCACTTTTTTTTTTGCGGCAAAACCCACCCAAATAATGAAAGCCAGCAACGTTTCTGGCCTTAAATACCCTAAAAGCATCATGAGAAACCTCAAATTTTGCCTAAATGGTGTTTATTGATTGAGACTAGTACAAAAAAAAGTAGAGCTGAGGTGAATTAAAAAGTTAACCTGAATCTGGAACAATCTTATGTATGTATACACATACACAAAATATTAATAATCACGGTAGAAGAGCGTTAAATTAAAGTATTTCATGCCCAAGAACATAAAAGCGATTTATGTGATTACTCGTACATTTAACAAGGTTGTCATAAAGAATGTCGTCATAGTTTTAATTAAAAATAATTTAAATTAAGTATTATATACGTAGAAAAGAGATTACGAGAGAGAGAGAGAGAAAAACAGATAACGATGATTTATTTTGAATCATGGAAAAATCTAGAATTGACCAACAAATATGATTTGAGTTAATTTTTTGCTATGAAATTGTTCATATTTTCATCATCCACGACGTTATCTTATCGTTGTGACAAAAGGTAGGCTATGTAATCAATACTTGATCAAATAAAGGTGCCTATGTGATAACTTTTTGTTTGTTTTTTGAGGTGTCAAGTAATGTCGGCTATTTTTGGGGCCTAAATAACTAAGTTTTATAGCAATAAAAACCCCTTTTTAATTAATATGAAGATGAACTATTGAATCTAGTATTGTGTCAGTCCTGATCTTATCGATCCCGTCTTCAAACCAGTCCTATCAGTCCTTGGGACCAGTCCTTAAGCCCGTTGGTCCTTCGAAATGTAAAGAAGAAATAAAGTACAAGGTATCAAAACAAGGACCAAAATTTATAAGTTCAAGTGGAAACAACAAGATCTTAAACCTGATCCTCTATCAACAACCTATCCCTCTATAGAGCAGGTTTTCTGTGAGGTCAGCATTGTTGATGTTGAGCATTTTGGGGCCCTAAAGAGCCAAGTTTTATATCTTATTTTATAAACATTGAACTAGTGGATGTTAAAGTGGCACCAACAAATAAAATGACTTAAAAATCAATCCCTCTATAGAGGGTTTTCCCGTGACGTCAGCATTGTTGATGTCGGGCATTTTGAGAGCTTCAAGAGCCAAGTTTTATTGCAATAAACCAAAACCTTTTCTTTAATATTAGTGAAAATATTGAACTATTGTTTGTCAATATAGAATGAATAAATAAAATAACTTAAAACTTACCCTCTATTGTGCGTATTCCTGTGACGTCAGAGTATTATTGATGTTGGTCATTTTGAGAACTTAAATAGCAAGGTTTTTTCATCTTTTCTTTATTGGCCTAGGGAAGTTATATACGCAAAAAATATATAAATAAACATTGAAGCTTATAATTAAATCCCTAAACTAAAAAGACATGATTTCTATAAACTTGATTAAATGTATTTTCTCTAAAATATGGATAAAATATGTCCATAGGTATAAAACAAATATTCAATAATCCTAAAAATTCATATTAAAATATTAACAATTAAAAAATGGAAACAAAAGCTAAACCTTCAATGGCGATAAAAAAAGTGAGACATCAACCAACTTTTATAAACCTATTTTATAATAACACATCGGTAAATAAGTCCCAGGCCTAACTACCAGATGACGCCACTAACAAAATACTTTTGGAACTACAAGCATTCAAAAGGTTATTGTCAAAATTTCATGACGTTCGGTAAATTGTTTATCGAGTTACAGGGGTTTAAGTGACGCAACTTTTGTGATTCTTAAAAACGACGGATTCAAAGCAATTTCGTGTGTTCATTTATCATTGCTGTTTGATGGAAAAAAACACTGTTCAAGCCCAAGCTTGAGTTGAAAAATGTTGTCTGGACTCTGCCCCATCGAAAGCAAGCCTCAAACGATGGTTTGCCGATTTCAACGTTGTCGTACGGACACCGATGATGCTGAACGCCCTGGTCTGCCAAATGAGGCTGTTATTCCGGAAAAAATCCAGAAAATCATCATGGCAATCGCCAAATGAAGTTGCAAAAGATAGCTGACACTCTGAAGTTAGTAATAGGTAGTGTTTACACCATCATACACGAAAATTTGGGTATGAAAAAGCTGTTTTCAATCTCTTATTATGATTATTCTTATTATTATGACATGCATAAAAAAGCAATAAGTAGAATTGAAAAGTCTGCAAGGGTGGGACTGGAGAGGCTGTAACCCCCCGCATCAAAAACAAAATCGAAGGATTTTTTCTTTTTACGAAAACAAATTTTACACAAAAACAGGGGTAATTATTTTTTTAAAGATTTTTTACTTAAAAATATATTTTTCTGGCAAAATTCTGAAGCAGATCGCAAAAAAAAAAAAAATATTGTGGATAGCTATGGATTTTTGAAGTTTTTTTCCCCAAATATGTAATATTTGAAATTTAATTTTTGCCTTTTTATTCAAAAATTTATTTTTTTGTGAATAGCTTTGGGCTTTAAAAAATTTCCGTAAAATTTAATTTTTGAAATTTTTTCCCCAAAATATATCATTTTTTTTTCAAGAAATATAATATTTGGAATGTTTTTCCAAAATAATTAATATTTGAAATTAATTTTTTGAAGTTTTTTTTCCAAAAAAATATAATTTCTGCAAAAATCTATGAACTTTAAAGTTTTTTTCCCAAAAAATTTAACATTTGAAAGCTAATTTTTGAAACTTTTTTCGAAAAAATGTAATTTTTCAAATTATCAAAAAAAAAAAAATATTCTGTGAACACCTATAGATTTTTTTGAAAAATTTAATTTTTTGTGATGAGTTGTAAATTTTAGATTTTTTTTGTGTATGTCTTTGGACTTTTGAATATGTTTAATTTTGCCTTAGAAAAAATCCAAAAACCAAGCCCTGTCCAAAATATAATTCTCCGGACGCACATGAAAAGTTATTTGAATTTAAACAAGGGTGTTATAAATTCCGCATGGAATTGATTTTTTCATTTTATGTCATCAAAATTGTGGATCAGGATTCTATGTGGTTCTTTGATCGAAAGGTTCTGGTCCGTAACAAATCATCATCAAAAATATAGCATTTCTGATCCGTTTCCAAATTGGTTCCTCGATTAAGCTGGAGATCCGGTTCTTTCTTACCCTATTCCGTAAAAATAGTAGGACCTGTGGAGTTTCCTAAATAGATTCAATTATATTCAAAACATATTTGAACGTTCGGGTGTGTTCATAAAAGACGGAGTGTAACCCTGAAAATTTGATGCAGAGTTATAATTTGAAGTCTTTTTTGGAATTGGAGATCATCAAAAGCATATCAGGACATATTTGATTCCCAAAATTTGCATAAAGGTACTAATATTTCATAAAAAAACATATCACTAATAAAAATTTCATACTTTTGCTAACAAATTGATGTTTTAAATTGATAAATGTCTTTTTTTGCTTTTTAATGGTTATTTACGAGTAGAAAATGGATTGAATAGTAAAATAAAGGATACAATATAGTGTGGTCCGATGAAATCTGATCACTTACGAATTTAATAATTAACAAAGGTTGAGTATATGAAATTAAGTCATATTTCTACATATTAAAGCATAAGCAATTTGTTACAAAATAAAATCAATTTGAGCTCTCTAGCCTACTTACAAGTCAAGAAAATTACACTGAAAAGTGATTTACGAATTTCCATTTGCGCACTCCAAGCAGTTGGTCGTCTCCAGGACCACCGTCTTATCTGTCAGCAAGTCCAAAACGTTGGAGAGGAAGAATGGCTCTGTCATAAAAGCCAACTGGACCCGAAGGAGTTAAAGAAAATACACCATGGCAATCGTCTCAAGCCTAATGTTAAAAGATTCTAAAACCATTTTTTAAATGTCTCTATCAGCCTTATAACTCGAGTTATCTTTGTTTAAATTTGCTATTTATTCTAAGGTTCATATTGTAGCTGATCTAATGAAACGTCATAAGCATGATTCCTTCACTCCTCCAAAATATTCTCCAAATTGTTAGGGTTACCATGTTGATTTTCGGTTTTTTTTTAACATGTCCATTCCGCACTGGTTTTTCACCTTTGATAATGAAAATGTGATGTGATGTCAATCAACTAACCTACTCTTAACACGCCTAAAGTGAAGATCGCTTAATAATTACTAATACAAAACAGCTAAAAAATTAGAGTCTCAAGCATTGGTACAGTAGCAGGCAGAGGAGGAGAAGAAGGAAGATTCAAAAGTTAATTTTTTTATAAAAAATATATATTTTTTGTTATAAATTTCAAATATACCAGCATTAAAAAATGAAAAGAATTGTTTATATGAGAAGTACATTTTGGCAAAACGAAATATTACGTTAAACTTTCTTCCACTAATTTTGCAAAAAAGAAGTAAATAAAATTTATTCCCATTGGAAAGAAACACACATACATATCAAGAATTTTTTTCGTACTTGCAAAACAACAAAGTTAGGGAGAATAATTTTGTTGGAAGAATAACCCTCGAAAACTGTTTCATTTTTGTAAATATTACAAAAGTTAAGTAATATTTTTTGGGGGGAAATTGAAAATACTTAAATGTTGTGTTATAATTTACATATTTAAGTAACAAAATTCATATTTTTCTGGCATTTTTTCTTAAAAAATTAAAAATTGACGTTTAATAAAAAAGAGAGAGACAGAAAATGAAAAATGTTGACTAAGTTATCCAGAAAATACCATTTTTTATATCATATTTATTTGCAAACGAATTTTCTAACAAATTTCTATAATCTTTATTTTATCTACGAATCCAATATTCCATTCAAAATCCATTTTTTGGAGTTGAAAAAAAAGTGCAAGTGCAATTTTCACTCATTCCTTATTTTGCCCTTAACTTTTAGGATTTTGAATACATTTCGAAAATTTGTTTAATCGCAGAGTTGTTTTGAGACGGCAATCACTTTTTTTATAACTTAACACCATATCTAGTCTTCTCAAGCTCCAAAAAGCCCCTCTTATATATCCCCCCCCCAAAATGGTGCCCCATTTTAGCTTGATCATTTTCAAAAGAGGCACTCATCCAAAATCTTCCAAGTTCCAACAGTGTGGGCACCTATAAAGGTGTAACCTATAAAAACTCTATTATATATAAAGATAATTTTCTTTGTCTTAAAAGGTTGCGAGGATTGAATTTCAACTATCCGCTGTCACTGTCTAGAATTTCGAGATAGGAAGATAAAATATGATGTGGGGGGAAGCTTATACAATGTACCCACTTCTAGCTTGCTTACGTGTTGATGGGGTACATATTATTTAATAAGTAATATCTCCTCAGAATTACGGGAAAATGAGTCTACAAAAAAAAACAAAGGAGAATTTTGGCTGAGTTGTTTTTTTAGCTTTCTTCTGTAGGAAATGCTATTTATGTATATATTACTACGTAATAGGGTCGTATCGATTTTATACTGGGGATTTCTTTCTCATTTCCTCCTTTCTCTCTCCCCCCGATCTCCCCCTTTCACAACATTGTACAATATTATGTAAATACAAAATTTGGTTCCTTTTTTAAATTACGTATTTACCGTAGGCGAGACTGGGAACAGTTGTAACTTGGATTTTTTTACATATTTTGGTTTTGTTTTTTTAAATAAAATATGAAATGTATATATATATATTTAAATAAAAAGTCATACTTTTATCTTTGAAATCTGAACACTTACTAATTCAATAATTTATTAAACTTGAGTCATTGAAATTAATTAATATTTCAATATATTAAAGTATATACATTTATTTACAAAAGAAAGAAAACTTGAGCTCTCTAGCCTATGTACAAGTCGAGAAAATGACAATTAAACCTGATCAAGGGATTTCTATTTCCGCACTTCAAGCATTTAGGCATCTCCAGGACCACCGTCAGCAAGTCTGTTGGAGAGGAAGAATGCCTCTGGTCAAAAAGGCCAAACTGAACTCTGAGGAGTAGCCCAGTCCAATATCCCTCAAGTCAATGAGGGCCCATTCGAGAGATCTCGGGATTTCACACCGGTCCTATTGAGTTCTTTTTCCGGCCAACAACCATGAGGCAACCCCCAAGGCCTTCAAAGCCACTGCCAGTAAGCAATGGGACGCCATGGGAGATGAGTACATGCGCCATGGGTGTCAGGTCTTCTGCCGCCGACTAGAAGCTATCATTGCCGCTAAGGACGGCTACGTTAATGATTAACGGAGCTCAGACAAACATCTATTATTAGGATTGCTTTTTTTGAAATTCTATTATTGTTTAGAAAATCAGGTTTTAAAGGACCACTCGGTAAACATATTTTTTGATGATGATTTTTTTTAAATTGCATCTTTTTTTCTTTTTTTTCATCAAAGATATTTTATTATTTAAATGACCTTTTTTTTAAACATACTTTTCGATAACTTTTTCTATATAAACCTATTCTTGATTACTTTTTATATATAAAAATCTTCTTTTATAAAAGACATACATGGCTGATCTTATCTAGTGGTACACATTCAAACGAAAGGTTTTGTGAGTAAATTTATTTAACAAAATCATCACAACTTTTATTCAATATTTGAGCCCTCAGCTCAAATAATGATCTAAATACGAGGTTTAAATCCTTTGCAGCTATTGCCTATGAAGTATGACCCGAGCTTTGTCCACTCCTTCTTGATGGAATCCTCTAGAGACTGAACAATCCTTTGAGGAGTTACCAGGGGCGTTTGCAGGGGGTGGGCGCGAGGGGCTGTAGAATTGAGGAATTTTTGTTTTTTTCTAGATAAAATAATTTTTTGCAAGCAGCTGTGGATTTTTTTTTGTTGAGTTTTCTTCCAAAGAATTTAATTTCTTTGAGAATAGTTATGGATTTTTGAAATT
Organism: Lepeophtheirus salmonis; assembly: GCF_016086655.4. Lineage (NCBI taxonomy): Eukaryota > Metazoa > Arthropoda > Copepoda > Siphonostomatoida > Caligidae > Lepeophtheirus > Lepeophtheirus salmonis. The sequence continues at coordinate 13,038,469 of NC_052143.2, forward strand.
TTATTACAAAAAATTGATATTAAATGATGTGAATTTTTTTCTAATTTTTTTCCAAAAATATTCAAAAGACCATGGTTGCTACAAAATATAATCCTGTGGACGTCCTTGGTTGTACACATCCTCTCCTTCAGACGCACTTAGACAGAGTAGTCACAGAGGTTCATGTTGGGAGAGGAGAACAGCCACATCTTTAGGTCTCTTAAGTCCGGAAAGTTGTCTCTCAAGAAAGCCTGGGTATTAGGGGCGCAATGACGCGGACCCCTTTCTTGAGTGATAACAAAGTAATCCTCAAACTTTTCTCTTGGCAAAGGTAACCCTTTCTTATGTAGAAGTTCAATGTAGGCATCTCCATTGAGCCGCTCCTTCCTCTCCAACAAAAATGGGACGGCAGGTTCTACAACACCCAAGATAGTGGACATGTCTTAATGAAGCTGATACATTTTTTGGATGTTCGGTTGTGATGTAGCGGATGTTTTGCTTATTCATAGTGGTAACAAAGGTGAAAAATTTTTCATCAGAAAAGAGCAAAAACTTTCCCCGAATTTTTAATACCTTTGAGAAAATCTAGAATCTTTTTTGGTCTTTCCAACCGTCTTAGTTTACTCAATTCAGAGATAAGATTCTTATTGTCCTCCTTCGTGATTTTTCAATAATTTTACCTCGGATTGAAAACAATAAAATGTGTATCACTAAATAAGATCAACCCTGTATTTTATTCTGACCTTTTTTTTAAATGCATCTGTTTTTTTCTTATAAAAGAGATTTAATTTATATGACCTTTTTAAATAAACATATTTTTTATTACTTTTTTTAAATACATCTGTTTTTTTATAAAAACATTTTTTTCGATTATTTTTTCTACGTAAGCATATTTTTTGATGATGATCTTTCTTTTAAAAAGGTAGTTTTTTTGATATTTTTTTTTAGAAAAGACATTAATAAAAAAAAAAAAAACCTGTTTATTTAAATTTAGAAATTAATTATTATTATTATAGTTTTTTTTCTTTAATTTTATTAATATAGCCTTTTTCATATAAATATATTTTTCAATTACATTTTCTACATAAACATATTTTTTTTTATAAAAGACAGGTTGTTTTAATTTTTGTATAGATGAATTAAATAAAAACAACATATTTTTAGATTATTTTTTCTAAATAAACATATTTTTGAAGATCTCTTATTATATAAATAGCGAATTCTTTGATTACTTTGAATATTGACATTTTTTTAAATTCATCTGTTTTTAATAAAATTAATTTTATTTAGATTAACTTTTTTTTTTAAGGAAACATATTTTTGTATGATATTTTTATTATAAAATGCAGATTTTTGGATAATTTGTTTTTGTAAAAGACATTTTTATTACCGTTTCATATATAAACATCATTTTGGATTATTTTTATACATATTTAAACATATTTTCGATGATATTTTTTATATAAATGACAAGTTGTAACATTACTTTTAATATTTAGCTTTTTTTAAATTCATTTGTTTTTTATGAAAGATATTTTTTTAGATAAACGTTTTTTAAAATAACATATTTTTGGATTAACTTTTATTAGAACAGCCAGTTTTTTATATAATTTGTTTTAATAAAAGACATTTTTTATTACCTTTTTTTTTTTAATATATATATATTTTATAAAAATATATATTTTCTAAACTTATTTTTAAGGCACATTATTTTTAAAAGTATTGAGACTCGGTCCAAAACCGATCTTTTATTTTCTTACGGTGTTAAGCCATTTCTTATAGACCGATATAGACATGAAAGTTTAACCTTAGTCATAATTTTAAAGCATGGACCATATTTTTTTATATCGGTGGAATTTGTAGGATTGAGTCAATTCCCTACCTGATTCTGATACTTCAAAAAAAAAAATACCCACTTTAGTTTGAGATTGTTTTAATGTGTATGCAACATTTATGTATAAAAATTTTGTGTGTTTGTTTGAATCAAAAGTATTGCAGAATTTCTTCATGGTCTACTCTATCTACATAATGTTATACTCTTGGACTTTCCCAAAATAATTTTCTTTACCAAGAAACACTTTCTGCTTTTCCTAATTGATGAACAACATATTTGTTTAAGCCTCTTACTCACGTCATTTGGAATATAAATAATTAATGAGATTAATAACACGAGGAACTTACATAACATGAATATTACGTTCTTGAGTTAATACCCTCCCCCCTTAAGCCTAAAGACCTTTTCCCCCTGAAACCGTAAAAACTTTCTTTAACCAGGGACGTCCGCAAGATTATATATATATGGTGTACTGTGGCTTCGTATAAAACATATTCGTATTAGAACAATTCGTATAAAACATTTTCGTCTAAGGACATTTCGTATAAAACCATTTTGTATAAATGTATGAGGAAACTGAGCATAGACTTTATGAATTGTCTTTTCGTACCCCAAATGTTGGGGGTGTTTTTGGGTACTGCCTATACTTAAGTAACTTCTAAGAGCCCCTCACAACACCTTAACTGTTCCCCAAATGTTGAGGGAGTTTTCTGATACAGCCGACTCTCAAAACGAGATGCATCCTACTGCCAATACTTGAAGAAACTACTAAGAGCCCCTCACAACCCCTCCCTATTGTACCCAAATGTTTGGGTGTTTTTTTGGATACTGCCAGGTCCCAATACGGGATGCGACTTACCTCAAATACTTGAAGAAACAACAAGAGCCCCTCACAAAACCACAATTGTACCCCGCATGCTGGGGTGTTTTCGGTGGTTTAGTAGTTCTCAATTCTTATTGGAATTTTTTTCCAAAAAACCCTAGTTATTCACACAAAAAAAAATCAAAAATCTATTGCTATTCTGAAAAAATTAAATTTTTAGCTCTGCTGCATAATTTGTACGAATGACCTTTTTTAAGAAAATAAATCTTTAAAAAAATTACCCCTATTTTCTTATAAATTTTTTTATCCTGACCAAAAAAATTCCAGTAAAACACCAAAATTCCTGTTAAAAAAGTATATCAAGGGTCGAGTTCTTTTTGCCGTGTTACAAGTCTATTTAAATTAAAAAAAAAAAAAAAAAAAATGGATTTGTGTGTCGATGTGGACTAATTTAACTAAACATCTTTGACCCGTCCCAAATATGATGCCTTGAGTTCAAAATCGTACTTTTTATATTTTGAATAGACGGTTTATCAATTAAAAATACCTAGTCCACCATTTTGTTATCAAGAATTTGATGAGGTTTGAAGACTATAGTATGGAAAGTCCTTAAAAATACATAGTCTATTGGTCTGTTCCAAATTTATACACGTATATTTTTAAAATCTGTCCACCTTAACCCAGGGAATTTGTTGCAGTTATAATTGTAAGTCCTTGTTGGACGCAGAATACAATTGGGGATCACCGTTGGAGTACCTTCTCCCCCTTCTTTTTTGTTACAGCTTATTATAGCTGATCATCTACAAAACATTCTTGAAATTGTGAGGGTTACAAACTTGATTTTCGGGTTCTCTATTTTTAACATGGCCCTTATCCTTACGATTTTTACCACTATCAATAATCCTCAGCACCTCAACCTCAGAGATATATTTTTTTATAGTTTGTTTATGCAGAAGGGATGCTTGAACCAGAATGTCAAAAAAATAATCACTTAACCTTCCTATATTAATGAGAAAATTAATATTACTTAACAGTACATGTTTTGCTGCCAAACCTTGTATATTAATACACCAAGGTTTGTGTGTGTCTTTGATTGCTTGATAAGGAGTGGGATTTTGTCGTACAATTAGAAATCAAGTATGAGATTACTTTCTCAAACCCTTTATTTTTTTGAATATATAATTATTTGTGGTTAATAGTAGAGTTGATTAAAGAAAATCGATTACTTATTCAGGGAGATATAGTAGTGTTTGAAGCCCAAACAATAAATGACAGGTAATATGACAATTTTGGAATTGATTATTTATTTATTAGAATTAATTATAGAAAAATATACAGGTCTTGTATTACTGCGTATGGAAGCTAATAAAATGCAAAACCTTTCCAATTTAATCTATGATAATTAATAAATCAATATACAATTTGGCAATAAAGATATTACGTTGTTATATAGATCATTCACTAAAATATTGACGTACTAATTGAACATTTTCATGCCACGTCAGGATTGTTGATGTTGCCCATTTTGGGAGCCGAAACAACCAAGTTTTATAACAATGAATAGAAGGCACAAAGTGTCGACATGCAAAATTCTTTTTCGAGGGGGTTCAGTTCGAAATTGAAACTTTTTTAAAACAGCAGAACATCTATAAGAACTATAATTGCCTTTCTTACAGACATACCAGGCGCTCCATTGAAATCTGAACACTTACTAATTGAATAATTAATGAAAGCTGAGTGATTAAAATTAATTTATATTTCGATATATTAAAGCATAACACTTAGTTTCAAAACTGAACAAACTTGAGCTCTATAGCTTACGTAAAAGTCGAGAAAATGATACTTGAACGTGATTGACGAATTTCCATTCGTGCACTCCAAGCAGTTGGGCGTCTCCAAGTCCACTGTCTACGCCGTCAGCAATTCTGAAACGTTGGAAAGGAGGATGGGTTCTATCAAAAAGGACAAACTGAATCTGGAGAAGTTGACGAAAACAGCCCAGTCCAATACCCTGAAGTCCATGAGGGCCCATGCAAGAGATCTTGGGATTTCAGACAGGACTGTCCAGAGAGCTATAAGAAAAGTGGTTTCAAAATTTCTTGTGAGGGTGGAGAGGCCACTTTTGACACCAGGAATGACAGAAACTAATCTACTCCGTTGCAAGACTCTTTTGAACTATTTTTTGACACTTTTGCCCCCCAGCCCCAAGCCCAAACCCACTAGAATACATCCTTTTTGTATAGGGTGTATAAGGTAAATTTAGAATAACTTTAACGACTAATTTGAAACTTGTATAGGTTACGTGATCAAAGTTTTAATCCTTGCAAGAAGCTAAATGTGTTAGCTATCAAATTTAATAACAAGGTTTTTGAGTTGCTCGTCGTTCTAGCATGGAAAAGTCAGGAGAATTTCCGTCATCGAAGTTCGCCGCGCGGGATACTCTGCTCAGGAGATAATTTCCTTCTTCAAATATCCAAAATCAACAGTTTACGACATGATTAGGGCCTTTGATCAGGAGGGAAAGATTGAGAGAGCGGCTCATTCAACAAGATATGATAAAATACGGACTAAAAGGTTCATAGTTGGCTTGAAACGCTCAATTGACACTCATCTAGAAACGAGAATTGCTAAGCTGACCGTAATGTTAGGAAAGGGACCATCTAAAATTGACCTGGGTTAGTTGTAGAGGGTCAGAGCCTCTAAGCATCTGCTAACAAAGCAGAATCAGGCAGACAGAATCAGCAAAGGTAAAAATCTTATTAACCAAATGAAGTGCAAAGGTGGTTACGTGCGTTTTTTTCGGACGAGCAAATCTTCAACATAGACGCCCACCATCACCGTAGAAAGATAGATGGATCTGTTTGGACCTTGATGAGGCCCAACCAGTCATGAGAAAAAAAAATAATTCTGCTTCGGTTATGGTCCTAGCGGTCATCAGCACAGAAGGACAAGTTATGCCCCCACACTTCTTCCAAAAGGGCCAGAAGGTGACCAAAGAGGTCTACAAGGACGTTCTCAAGGACGTGGTATTCTTATGGATGAATGAGGTCACTGATGGGAAGCCATATACATTTCAACAAGACACAGAACCTGCTCATAAGGCCAAGATTGTTCAAGAGTTATTGGGACAAAATGTGACGGATTTTTGGCCTCGATTGTCATCTAATGAAGGACCTGAATCCGCACGAGTTAGCAAGGGCATGCAAGGCATTTAGGGGCTGTATAAACATTGCGATCAAGAATTAAGGCTTGCATTATGAATAATCATTTTACATTTAATGTGTCTTTTAAATGAATAAAAAATAATCTTTCTATCTCTTATAAAAGTATCAAATTACCCGTAAAAGTTATTCTGGATTTACCTTGTCCACCCTGTATGTCGAGGTGAAGGACTGTAGTGTCCGTCATCCATAACACCTATGACCTCAAAGCCACCATCAGCCAGCACTGGGACTCCATGAGAGAGGACTAGATCCTCAACTGGTGCCAGGCCTTACTTTGCCACATGGAAGCCATCATTACCACTAACGGAAGCTACATTCATGATTAAGTATTTTCTTTCCTTTTCTTCCACTCACAAATATAGTGTAGAGTGCAAACCTTTTCAATTTCAATTTTTTTTTTCCAAAAAAATTTAATGCTTGATTTTTTTTTTTTTCAAAATTAATTTCCAAGTTCAATGTTTTTATTTGAAATTACATAAAATTTACGTGAATAGCTATGGATTTTTAAATCTTTTTTCTAAAAATTAAATTTTTGAATTTTTTTTTTTTAGAATTTCATTCTTGTGAACAGCAATTTTGAATCCTTTTCCCTACAAAAACTTATTTTCTTTGGAATAGAAATTGATTTTTGAAATTATTATACAAAAAATTTGCTAATTCTTGTCAATAGCTGAGGATATTTGAATTTTTTATTTTTTTGAGAATATCGTTGAATTTTTGAAAAAGAGTTTAAAAAAAAATTTAATTTTTGGATTTATTTTCAAAGAAATTTCACCCCCCTACAAATATGATCCAGCGGACGAGCCTATCACTGAAGCTAAAAATGCTTTGGTTTGTTTAGGTGATATAAATATTTGACAATTATTTTTTGTATGATGTACAAATGGCACATCATTAAAAATGGTTGAAAATCCCCCCTGCTTTGGACTGTCAGTACTAGAACTAACTGATTAGAAAGTGAAGAAATAAACGTAATTGATGTATTCAAGAATCGAACTTTAAAAGTTCGAGGACTGAACTGGACCGGACTGCAGTCTACCGTCCTAAATCAGGACTAACTAACATAAATGAATTTTTATTCATTATCCTGCCTTATAAAAGGAAAATCATTTTTCTGTTACCTTGAGCTCGTATATATGTATAACAAATCTTTCTTCACTCTTTATAAAAACTGGCCCTCACTGTAATCCATATCCCTTATCATTGAGCTGTATCTCATTCTACTCATGAGGTGTAAAAATTCTCATTTACAATTAGACTAAATATCTGTTTATATTATTTATACAGTATTGTACAATAGCATATTAATGTTAGCTTAATATATAGGTTAAACTACTTTATAAATGGGCGTTACAGGTGAGAGGGAGATTTGGTTGGAGTGTGGAGTCTAACTGTATTTAAATCTTTCTGTTTGTGTATGTTGACAATGAGTTACATATTACGTATTCAGCTCAAGAATAGGAGAGCATTGAACACCTATGCTCTTTCACATGAATTTACTGTTTGTTCTTGATATATCTTTGTTCTCGTTATGTGTGCAGTAGGGTGGCTCTGAGTGCAAAGCTAGGACAGATCCATATTTTCTCCCATCCGGATCGGTTTGCATCTAAAGGAGCAAATATTTGAGTAGTGTGTGAGTAATATTATAGCCATACAATATAAATAGCTTGGAGCCTCTTAAAATATGGTTGAACACCCTATGCCCTCGGATGGGTCTCGGGGTATTATTTTTAAATAATCCTAATTTCATGAATTTGGGGTTACAACAAGATATCATTTGTAAATTTTATAAAAAAAAAAATTAGTGTTTTATGTTTGATATAAATTTATATGAAATATTCATTACTTAATGCATTTTTAATGAAAAACTGACTGAAAAAAGATTAATCAAAGAAATGAAAAGGAAAAACATGGGAATGTTTTTTTAAATAAAACAGTTTAACAATCACTAAACCTCAATTAAAAAATAAACTAAATATACAAATAAATACTTTACAAGGTATTTTCATCAAAAGACATGGGCTGAAAAGTCTGGGTCTTTACACGTAGGCTTGTACCAACTTATAAATAAAATGTAAAAAAATATCATACTAAGTAAAGGTGATGCATTGAAGGTACGAACATTAAAATTAGAAATGATTTGAGAGGTCAAAGAAAAAGTTAAGATAATCAAATAAACCCCAAATGTTAATAATATATATAAAGTGTCGACTATTTTTGACACTTGATATTATTGTACATAATGACCGTTAGGTAGCAGTTAATTACTGTAGACTTTTTCCAAATATTGGGTTAGTAGTTGAGAACATGTGGTGATGAGAATAATGGAATATGTACAACGACGTTAATTCGTCTAACCAGTCGAAAAGAATAACCGTAGTTATGATGATTCGCGCAGGTTTTAAGGACTGTGATATCATGAAGGGTGCCTGCATGGTGAGGAACACAGCGAAGACCATGCGGGTCATTTTTCAAACTTAATTAAAATGTAGATATTATACATAATTTTGATACGCAAAGGCCGCAGACTTTTCATCAATAGTTGTAATCAAAATTCAAAAAAAGTTGAAAATCCAACCGCTCTAGTATTTAATGTTCATAGATGATGGTAAACTTTGTGCTTTAACATGCAGATGTAACATGAAGAAATAACATCAAGTACAGCTCAAGGACGATCTGTTTGTCTATTTCTCTAGCTTTTATTGACATCACCATTATTATTATTTTGCAAGGCCTTAAATAGCATAAATTCACCTTTGTTCCATGAAATAATTGTTTGTAGATTAGGGTGGCTCTCATTGTGTAGTTGGGCCTCTGTAAGTGAACTGGGATATTATACAGCCCGAGATTAATTAAAATTAGCGATGGGGCTATTAAAATAAAATCCTGATACCGATGCTATTAAATAGCTTTGGATAATTTTCATTTTTCTCTGAAAATTTTAAAAATTGAAATTGAATTTTAGAAATTTTTTCCCAAAAAATTTCATTTTTTTTTAACGACTATGGATTTTTAAAATTGTTTCACTAAAAATTGTTTTTGGAGAATAACTAGATTTTTGAAATTTTTCTCCGAAAAATTTAATATTTGAAATTTCATCTTACAATTTTTTGGAAAAAAAATTCAGTTTTTTCTCAACTACTCTGGATTTTTGAACAAAAAAAATTAAGTTTTTTATTTTAACAATTCTGGATTTTTGTAATTTTTTTTCCAAAAGAATACTTTTTGGATAATAACTATGGATTTCAAAATTTTGCAGAACTATAAACTTTTTAGTGCTATTGGAGAAAAGTTGCCTGGTTGTATAAAAATGGGCGCATTCTTATGTATAATATTTGAAATTTAATTAAATTTTCGTAATTTTTTTACAAAAATTTAATTTTCTTGAAATAGCTATGGATTTTTGTATTTTTTCTACAACACATTAAATATTTGAAGTTTTTGTTTTAACTCTGCATTTTTTAAATTTATTGAGAAAAACTGTGGATTTTTAAAGATTTTCTACAAAAAATTTAATATTAGATATTTAATCATAGAAATTTTTTGGAAAAATAATTTAGTTTCTTCTGAACAGCTATGGATTTTTCTCCAAAAAATTCTTTATTTGAAATTTTTAAAGAAAAAATTTATATTTAATTTTTTTTTAAATTTCCAAAAAAGTTCCATTGTTTTAATAGCTCTGCATTTTTGAAATTTTTTGAGACAATCTATGGATTTTTGAAATTTTTCTACAAAACTTATATATTTGAAATTTAATCTTCGATTTTTTTTCCAAAAATTTTTAGTTTCTTTCTGAACAGCTTTAGATTTTAGATTTTGCAAAGTATTTTACTTCATGGGAATTGCTATGGTTATTTGAAATTTTTTTCCAAAATTTTATTTTTAAAACATATTAATAAATTTTTGTTTTTAAATCTACCTTATGGAGCAAAAAAGAAAATAATGTTAGCAAATTTTAATCTTTCCTTTCTGAAAATGTAAAAAAGAAGATGTGGGCTATACGCGGATCATCAAATTTTCCTAACTTTTTTCTCTTTTTTGCTCAAGAATGATTAAAAAGCTCAGACACACATCTATCTATAGTATTAATTTTGTTGAAATTTTATTGTTAATTAATTGATTGTATCGTATTGAAGTTAAAAATTCAAAGTGTTAAGATTTTAATGGACCACTCGGTAAATATACTTGATCACATCCCTGACCTCTACCACGGCAAATCAAGTCTAAAAAGCTTTAACTTTAATTTTTTTATTGTCTTTAATAGAAAAGTTATTTGTGTAGAAAATGTATATTAATAAAACGGAGCAGTCTAATGATAACATATCCCCCCCCCTTTATCTTCTATTATTGCTTTTTTTAAAGCATATTAAACTGCAAGTTTAATTGCACTTCTAGGGAAGGGGGGAGTCTATGTGTTATGTAACAAATGTTATATGATGTGCATTATTTCATTACTTGAAGACAAAGGCACCTTTTTTTCTACGTACTTACCTCCTAGACTCGTATAAAATTAAAGGATTAAAGGAATATGTGCTTGTTAGTAAGAGTCAAAGACCCCATAGAGACTGGTTGATGTACAATAGCCCACCTTCAATCAAAGCAAAATCCTAGTCACATCCCTGCCCCCAAATCCTGTGGCAGTCCCAGATGATGAGGTCCCCATTACCTAGAACAACAACTTCAACTTAATATTTGAACTTAATTTATATGAAATATACAGTCATGTCGTTTGAATATTCTTAAATAGGATCAAGAATTCTGATGTATATTTTATTAGATCCTTACTGGTTGCTGTAGTCATCCTGATATATCCACATTTTAATGCGTTTATTCAAATTGCTGACTTTTTTTGGCTACATTTAGTATTAAAAATCACATGAAACCTCCTGTTGGAGCCGCATGACGGTCATAAACCCCCATCAAAGTTACACATACCTTTACATAGCCCACTTAGTATAATACCAAATAAAGTTCAATCCCTTGAGTTGGGAGAATAACGAAGGTTCTTGATGCTCAATGAAGCAGTGGCGGTGGCTATTGACCCACCTTCTCGACCAGCGGTTAAATTGTACAACCTATGGGCTGGCGTGTATTATAGGATATTGAAAGTGGTCCTTGATGCTCAGGAAAGCGGTGGCGGTGGGTAATGATCCACCTTTTGGACCATTGGTTCACTTGCACAACCTGTGAGCCAGGGTGTATCATAGGATATTAGAAGGGGTTCTTGATACTCGGGATAATGGTGGTGATAGGTTTTGATCCCCCTTAGGCATCAGCTGTCCACCTGCTTTGCCTGTTGGGCGAGGTATATTTTGCGAAATAGAATTGAGTCTCTCTTGAAAATTTCTTATCATACAATAGTTTGATTGTATGACTACAAAATAAATTTTAATGAAACTAAACTAGAGTATCCAATTGCTTGCAATGAATTTGCATCTTAATCAAACCCTTAATGATCAAATTGCTTGCAATGAATTGTTTAATAGTCAAATTACCCACAATCATTTTACCTGACAATGTAAAAAAAGTTAAAATGAACATTGACTAACTATTGATAATTTTATAGATTGGCCGGGCATTTACCGCATTGCCCTCTCTGATAGGCATTTTGCATATTGTCCACTCCAACGGGCATTTTGCAAAATGTTCGTTTTTCCACATTGCCCGCAATATATATATAACATAATTCCTGATCCAATACCCAAAAGACAAAAAACCGTATTTTGTAGCTCAATTAGAAAAGATAGGGAGAGGGGAGGGTTGAATTAAAAATCAAAAAGTGATTGGCGTCTCAAAAAACAAGTATGCCGATAACTACGTTTTCTATATTTATTCAAAATCAAAAAAGATATGGGCAAAAAAAGAAATTTGTGAAAATTGCAATTTCCGTTTTTGCTAAGATGAGACTTTGTGGATTACCTTACTTAACCAGATTGAAATAGAGTTATTATAATATATAGTATCCAATATAGTCTATTTCACACTCCATCGTTATAATTATAGCCAGAAAATAAGAATTATCAGGACCTGTCTCGACCACAACGAAAAAGTAATATTATAATTATTAGTATAATAGAATAATTCTGTATATAGAATTATTTTCTGAATATTTTTCAACTATTTTGGCCATTGTCAATTTGATGTCCCGTTACTTCCTTGGCCGAGCAGTGCCGGTAAACCCTTTGCGAGTAATTTATATATTATAATGTTCTCCCGTACCGAAGGGTACACATTAACAAGATATAATAATATTGACCATTATGTATGTGATTTCCCCCTCCCACCTTGGCCTGAACAACGCTAGGTATCCCCTTTTTCTTTTTCAATTTTTGGATGTCAAAATGGGACAACAAATAAAAGAAAATAAACCTTAGCGTCTTTTAAATATTTATCTTAGTTTTATTATACCGGTAGTTGCATAAATACGCGGACTATTTGTGGCAAATAATTAAATGTGTAATAAAATTCGTATGACGTATTTTTTTGAAAATTATATAATAGATAATTTATTCTGGTATAAAATTTAATATAATTACTAAATATAACCCCCATCAGCTGCTATCAAACCCTCCAAGCTCCCGCGGAAGGCCTTGCACACATTGATGATGTAATGGTCTTCCATGGCTGTCCATTGTTCATGGACAATTGCCTCCAATGAGTCCAAATTCGGGTGGCGGGTAGCACAGGCCTTCTTCTCAATTTGCCACCACACACTGTAGTCAAGGGGATTCAAATCAGGGGATTGAGGTGGCCAAATGTTTTTGTGAAGGCCTCCTTCACCTCATCCACATTGATTTTCCGTGGTCTGCCGGTCCGAACACCCTCCTTCAGATCAATTCCCTACTTGACAAGCTTCTGGACCTCGAACACAGTAGTCCTGGAAAGTCTAGTGTCCTTGATTATCTCCTTGACAGACCTACCGCTGCGGAGGAGAGTGGCAACCATATGACGTTTGGTCTCGTCATTCATCGTAAACGAGTTTGTTTGATGCGAGTAAGAAAAACCAAAACAAAGCCAAAAGATTTACTGAGTTACTTGCGCTGGATTTTTTTATTTCCGGTCACGGAACCTCGAGATATAAGCGTTTAAAAATTAGTCTGCGTATTTATGCAACTACCGGTATATCTCAGGATCTTCCACGGGGGTGAGCCCAGTGGCTGTTTCCCCCCTAACCAATATCCAAGAAATACAAATTTTTCCAAAAATTTAATTTTCTATTTTTTTCCATAAAATTGATTTTTTTGGGAATTGCTGTGGATTTTTGAATTTTTTTTTTCCAAAAAATTAATTTAAATGTGGATAGGTAAATATTTTTGAAATCTGAAAAAAAAAAATCATATGTGAAATATGATAAAAAATAATCAGATTTGGAATTTTTTGAAAAACATTTAATATTTGATATTAAATTTTTGTATTTAATTTTCCCAAAATATAATTTTTGAAATTATTTATGCAGTAATGATTTTTTTTTTTCAAAAAAATAAATATATATATAGGTATATAATCATGCATACACCACTGTATCTTATCCTGAAAGGTATTCGAAATATGTTATTACATCTTTACACAATAATATGTCCATAGTCTAGGCAATAAATTAACTATTACGTTCACAAGAATCAAATATTCTTCTCCTTCTTAATCCATCCAAAACAAAATGAATTTTAAGGATCTTGTCATTTCACACAAGGGATTTTCAATACATGTGACATTTAATTGCATTCAAATATCACGTTATGTCTTTGTCATAAGTAGCATTTAATTTTTTAAAGTGATGCTAGGCCTTTATTTATTTTTAGAGCCCTTTGATGAAGTTACATCAATAAACAAAGTAGATTCATGATTTTACCCAATAATTTCAATATTATTTAAAGTATATTATAGAAAAAAAAATGCTAAATCAAATAAATGTTCGAAAATATTTTTCCTGAGACTAAGACTTGGACATTGGGGATGTATCGGGGCCGGAATTAGAAAATTCCGTCTGAATCCGTTCTAAAACTGAAGGGCCCTCCAAATCCGAAGCAAACACCCTCATAGAGTGTAGTCCATTGAAATCTAAACACTTACTAATTCAATAATTAATGAAGGCTGTTCTATTGGAATGAATTTACATCTCAATATATTAAATTTCAACCAATTAGTTAATTAGTTCTATAGCTTACGTACAAGTCAAGAAAAGGACAATTGAACCTTACAGAAAACAGCCCCGGTCAACCCCCTCAAGTCCATGAAGATAAATGGAAGAGATCTCGTGGTTTCACAACAGACTGTCCAGAGAGTGATCAAAAAAGTGGGTGGAAATATACTTGTGAGGGCGGAGAGCTACTTTTGACACCAGCAATTAAAGAAACCCTTCTCCTCCGTTGCAAGACTCTTTTGAGTACGTCTTTTGAGTTATTTTAAACTCTTTTTTAAAACTTTTTGACCTCCTTAGCTACACTTATTGGGTTCATGTCAAAGGCAAGACCTGCAGTGCCCGTCATCAAAATATAGAGGTCCTCAAAGCCACTTTCAGCCAGTACTAGAACACCATGATATAGGACTACATTTACAGGGGGTGCTATGCGTTCCCCCGCTCCATAGAACCTATCATTGCCATTAATGATTCCTACCTCTCGATTACACCTTTTGGGTGCATGTCGAGAGGAAGACATGCGGTGTCCGTCAACCACATAACGAGGCCCTAAAAGCACCTGCCAACGTTATGACAGAGAACTACATCCGCAGTGGATACTAGGTTTTGGTAGATACATGCCCAAAACGTATAAATTCTTTCTGAGATTTTCTAAGAATACGTTTCCTTATGGAAATTTCTTCCCGTTCTTCTTGAGGTCGGATTTTGAAGTTTCTCAAAAATCATCAACGATTCCTCCCTATTACTAGGTGAATAACGATAGTCCATAATTTAGGTAGCATTAGGGACTATGAACCATATTTACTGATCTCATAAATTACACCATTATGGAAGGAGACAACATCTTGGAGACTCAAAGGTTATTTATTATTATTTAAAATGGACAAATTTCCAATAAATCTTAATGAAACTTCATCAAATGACTTTATGAATAAAAAAAGACTTAACACACGGATTGAATACTACTTGAAGCAAATGTTAAACATTGATATTTGAATTAAATCAAAGTAATATGTACATAAAATCCCTATGTACCATCTAAAAATGTGTGATTTTAATTTTTGGATCGATAAGGGACCAGAGAAGTAGGATAATTAGAGAAAAATATCTTATTATATAATTCTAATGGTTAATTTTTTATGATCAATATAGAAGTATGATAGTAGAACGATGTAATAGCATATTTTTAATATCTTAAAGGGTCAGATGTATAATAAAACTAGGCAATAGAGGGAATTTTGTTGATACACAGTAGGATTTAAGTCATTTTAATTGTTAGTTCCATTTTGACATCCTGTAGTGAACGTTGAACGATAAAAATGAGATTTTAGCGTTCCGTTCGAATAGATCATAGTAATTTCGGGAGGGGTGCAGCTGTTTACGGTATAAGTATCGTACAAAGACGACTTAAAACCTCCTCTCCTTAAGACGCACCTGATATTAATGTTCATGTTAATGTGAGTTAACCACTCTAAAAAGTACATAATTATTATTCATGTCCCTTTTACAAAGTAATACTTTAATTTTTCTTGTACTGAATGAAAAACATTCTCATGCTCTTAATTATTTCAAGAGTACTTTACAGCTAAAAATAAAAAACAAAGACGCACACAACATTTGTCGTATGGATTTAAAGTACTTCACATTGAGTGGATCCTTGAGTTAGATATTATGTTTAACGATACTAACTGCAATCAAGGTTAATAGTATTTCTATTAATCTTCGCTACAATGTATTTTTTCAATGTCGCCTACATATCGGGGCTAGTCAAAAAAACTATTAATTTTTATGGAAAATACACGAATCATATGTTCAAAGGCTCAATCATTTATATTAATAAAATGCCAGGCAATATTTTAAAGAGATATTACGGTCAATTATAGGCTTTGAATTCAAATTTCTGGCATGAATTGAGATACCCAAGATTGTTAACTGTGGTTTAAAGCCTCCTTTTGATCTATTTGACTTAATTTGTCCCCAATATTGTCTTAGAAATATAATTTAATAATTTATTAAATGTGGCGGTGAATTTTGGCTACTTTAAGTACAATTTGCGGCACCTCCAAAGGATTAATCAGAACCATTTGTTCATTGAAGTGAATTATATAATTTGTTGGAAAATATATTCCATGTTCAATTTTGAGAAAAATTATTCTAGCTTCCTGTTGGGTTGACGTGCTACAAATATGCCATTTTATTACAATGACTCAGTACTATATATAGTTGGTCATAGCTATATATAATACATTTTAATAATTAATTAATTATGACATAATTCACTTATATTAACATAAGAGGAGATCGATATGATTTACTAAGGACGCTAAGTTCTATTCTAAGGCTATTCTACTTCTGTGAAAATAAAATCTCGTTATTTTTAGTAGACTATTAGTGTTTTGAACTTGATTTTGATAATTTTTTTTATGATTCCCATGGACATTTCAGACAAAAAAACAAAAAAGCCTTGGTGACCCAGACATATATGAAAGCTTTCACGTTTTTCTACGTTCAATCTCATTTGGAGTATCCCACTTTTATATGCCTCAAAAGCCGTACAGCTTCATTTAACAAGTGCACTATTGTATGTACAAGCCTGGTACAACCTTATGATTGGAACACGGAACGTAACGAAAATAATGGCTGAACGATGAACACTGAACAAAGGAAAAAACATAGAACGGAACGTGAAATAGTGGACCACTTACAAGCCTGATTTGACCTAATAGTTTGCTAGTTTCCTAAGAAATTTAGAAAAAAAAAGGATTTTCATTGATATAAAACTTGGTTATTAAGGCCCCGATTTGGCCGACATCAACATTGTTGACGTCACATGAAAAGCCTCTATAGTATAAGTGTAGTCCAATGAAATGACTAAAATTTTACAATAATTTTTTTTTTGCATCGATTAGGTATGAGAAAAGTAGGATAATTAAATGAAAATATCTAACTAATTCCATTGTAATAGTTAGTTCTTATCTATTGGGTAGTTCATAGAAATCGGAAGACTTACTAATTCAATAATGAATGAAGGTTGAGTGATTAAAATTAATTCATATTTCGATATATTAAAGCATAAACAATTAGTAAAAACAAAATAAACGTACAAGTTGAGAAAATGACAGTTGAACGTAATCGACAAATTCCATTCATGCACTCCAAACAGTTTGATCGTCTTCAGAAAGTACACAACGTGTGAGAGGAGAAAGGGTTGTGTCAAAAAGGCCAAACTGGACTCGGAAGAGTGGAAGAAAAAAGCCATGTCAATTCCTTCAAGTCCATGAAGGTCAATGCAAGAGATCTCGTGGTTTCACAAAAAGTGGGTAGAAACAGCCTTGTGAGGATGAAAAGGCCACTTTTGACACGAGCAATGAAAAAAACCATTTCCTCTGTTGCGAAACTCCTTCGAATGAGTCTTTTAAACTATTTTTTGACACTTTTGGCTCCCTTACAGCCCTGATGCCAACCCCCTTTACTACACCTTTTGGGTGCATGTCGAGGGGGAAGGCCTGCAGTGACTGTCATTCAAACACCGAGGCCCTCAAAGTCACTGTCAGTCAGCACTGGGACGCCATGACAGAGGACTACATCCGCAGAGTGCCAGGCATTTTGCTACTGCTTGGAAGCCATAATTGCAGCTAAGGGCAGCTACATTAATGGTTAAGAGGTTTCAGACACACATCTATTTATAGTATTAATTGTGTTGACATTTTATTTTTAATTAATCAATTATTCTTAGTTGAAGTTTGAAAGTCTAAGTTTTCATATTTCAATGGACCACTCGGTTCACCTGTGAAAAAGATAGTATAAAAATGGACTATAATATTTTGGTACTTTTTAGGGTCACACATACTATAAATCTAGGCATTAGAACGATTAATTTTTGTGAGACAGTAAATTTGTTGGTCCCCTTTTTCACATCAAATGGTTCATTATTTTCCGTAATATTAATTAAAAAGTGATTAAATTCTCATAAAACTGGTTTATTTAGGTCTCCAAAATGTCCGACGTCAACAATGATGGCGCCACTTGAAAACACTTTATACACTAGGTGCGGGACGATGAACCAGATTCGGAGAATTGGAATCGGCATGGGGAATATGATGTTTAATTAGTTATTTTCTAAGTTATGAAAAAAAACCTTTACCCCCGATTAGGGAATTTTATTAAATATTTGAAATTTAATTTAATTTTCCAAACAATTTATTTTTTTCTAAATAAGTATGTTTTTTTGGTATTTTTTTTGTAAAAAATGTAATATTTAAAATTTTTTTTTTTTATAAAATTTTATTTTAAAAAAAACAAAAAATTTTGACAACAGCTGGGCATTTTTGGAATTTTTTTCCTAAAATCTAAACATTCGAAATTTTTTTCCTAGAACCTTAATATTTGATTTTCCCCCCTAAAACCTTAATATTCGAAATTTTTTTCAAAGAAATATTTTATTTTTTTGAACATCTGTGAATTTTGGAATTTTTTTGTGTTTAGTTGTTGATTTTGAAAAAAAAATTAAATATCAAATTGTTTTTATAAGAAATTCCAAAAATCAATTAGGTCGGCCAAACCACATCTATTCCAAATACCAAGGCATTTAAAGATCCCATATAACCCTATATTTTTTTTCTGACGCAGTATTAATATGTAAAAAATATATGGATCTTCTAGATCTCCCACCAATATGACAAAATATAATCATGCAATCGACAAAAATTGTAAGAAAAGAAAAGGAATTTACGACCCAGTTCCAAGTTTCAAGAGGATGTATTTTCTTCTGTACAACTTGCAAGGATTGTGGGAGGATATACAATTCAGTCCTACATGCTTTCTAGGAATGTCAATCAATATGGGTGCTGCTGTGTTTATTAAAGCATAATCCTAAGTTGTTGGGCTTGGAGGGTTTGCACTCAAACCATATGAAAGCCCATATTTTGTTCGGGGTTCCTATACAAAGAAGTTCCAGCCCGGAACTTCGTGTGGTAAATTATACATTAATAAGTTCTGAAGTTCTATAAGCAAGCCCACTTACATCCGGGAATGAACTACGATTAGGGGAAATTAGGAAGATAATTATTGCATCTGCTCCAATATATGCCACTTTTTCCTTGGATTGGGACTTCACCTCCGATTTGGCTAGATATTTTTCTTCTTGGTCAGTTAGATATCATCATAAACTAAAGCCCCTAATAGATACAAATAGAATACAAATGGGATGGTTGGCTTTAATTTATGGGGTAAAATATCAAACTATCATGTTTATTTATGATTTTATTTTTTTAGTTCCTCTTAATTATATCTTTTTCATGATGTTATGTACAACAGCTGATTATATAACTTTTCTTTTTCAGAAGGAGAGGTTGTGCGTTAAAATTTTGATAATGAGATATTCTGCAGTGTTGTAATATCATCCTCTACATATGAATGAAACATTAGCATCCACAGAGCTTGCAGGTGGTCAAATAACAAAATATATATACGAGGGCAAAGTATCAAGTTTCCTTTCAAAGTGTGAACCCCCCTACCCTAGTTAGTTTTTATAGAACGACCCGGTTACTATGTATGTAATTATATATTATGTGTTGTTTACAAGTTGCGACTCTGTACAAGTTTCAACTTGTATAAGGACTAAACAACCAACACGATTTAAAAAAAATAGGATTTTCTCCTAAACTAATCCTTCGATAATATAACGAATGCCAAATGAAGCCGAATAAAATAAATATATTACTATTCAATAAAATGTTGATCTGATCTAATGGCACGTATTTTATTTTTTTCAATATTTCAAGAGTAAAATTTAAACGAGAGGTTTTGTGAGGACATTTATTTAAAATATCATCTGAAAATAGTGCTCGGCACAACTTTTATTTAATACGTAACCCCTCAGCTCTAATAATTCCTTCAATACGATGCCTAAATCCCTGGCATACCTTACCTATGTAGTCAGAATCAAGCTTGGTCCACTCCTTCTTGATGGAAGCCTTTAGAGGCTGGATACTTCCGTGAGGAGTAGCACACACCCTTTCCTCCAGACCCGCCTACATAGAGTATTACAAGGAGAGGAGGACAGCATCATGTTGAAGTCTCAAAAGTCCGGAAAGTTGTCTACCAGTAGGCCTGGGATGATAGCGGCGGGATGACACCCCATGCCACATTACAAAGAAAACATTGAAGTGGTTGAAATATTATTTTTTTACTTTGTTGGCCCCAGTGTTTGGCCTCCAGCCCCATGCACCTCTTTTTGTGGGGTGCAGATGAGTAAACACCAACAAATCATCTTGCAACAAAAATCCTAGCTAATGTCGAGGATCTGGGAGGAGTTCCGAAATATACCAAAGGAGACTGTCATCAAGACTTGCTTCTGTTTTCGAGGTCGAATAGATTTGGGTGATTTTGCACCAATGTTATTCTGGAAAAAAAATAAAAAACGTACGATTAGATCAATCCTGTATTATCGCCTTTAGCGTCAATAAAAATCTCGAATCGACCTGGGAAAACGATAGCAGTTATTAATGAGAGTCTCCATAGGCAGATTCCGGAATTCCTCCCGGATCCTGGATATCATATCAGATTTTGTGTAAATTGAGGTTCTATTGAGGGGAAGTGTTCGGTGGCATTTAAAATAAAAGATATCGATGATCAACAAGTATTAATTCCACAATTGTGAACAAGGCAGTGTGTCGTTGTTGCGATCCCCTTCAGGTGAGAAAATGCTGAACTTGCAAGCTTCTTAAACCTAGATAATCCCTGGAGAACTGGAGGAGCCCGGAGGTGAAAGCAAGACTCTGCTCCATGCCACACTCCAAAGAAAACATTGACCTGGAAGATTTTTTTTTTTACTTTGTCCTCAGTCACTTTCAAGTCTTGGTTAAGTTGCAAGTAATCAAATATGGACAAGCACGAATCATGCGTTGAACTGTTACTCACAATTGTAAATCCCCAGGTCTCTGCTATTGGTATGCTTGTAAATAAATACAAAATCAAGTATATTTTGGTATTTTTTAGAGACTTCATATTTGCTGACAGAGAGAACTATTTAAACTATAGTATCGACAAAAACTTTTTTTCAAATGTATGCTCACGAGGAATTTGACAATATTGACATCTCTATTTTTAACTTTTGACTGGGGGTCTTATATGGTATCTTTTTTTTTCTTGGTCAGGGGATTAACACTTGGCTTAGAGAGGAGGGGATTAATATATTTAAATTTAAAATACATGTAAGGATAAAGTATTATTGATTATTATTATCTTTGTTTTAACAAAAATATAAAACATTTCTATGGCAGTCGATTTTTAATGAGTCCCATGTCTCACCACATAAATCCAAATATTTCATGAATTTATTAAAAATTTCATGGGGAGGAGGTCAAAAAAAGTTTGCTACATTATATCAAGGATGGGAATTTTGTAGAGGAAAACAAAGTTTATACTCTAAAAAAATGAAACCACTAGTTGCTATCGTTCTTTTTTTTTAAATTTTTGTAGATTGTTGTGATATTTACACTTCTCTCATATCATGGCGGTCTAGCACTGGCTGATAGTGGCTTTGAGGACCTCTACGTTAGGACGACGGACACTGCAGTCTTCCCCTCGACTTAAACACAATAAGTGGAGGTCAAAAATGTCAAAAAAGAATACGAAAGATTCATTCACATAGTTCTGCAATAGAGGAGATGGGTTTCTTTTTGTTGGCTATTGTCAAAAGTAGCCTCTCCGCCCTCACAAGGTTCTTTCCATACAGTTTTTGATAGCTGATCTCTTGCATGGCCCCTCATGGAGTTGAGGGGATTGGGCTGAGCTGTTTTCTTTAACTCCTCAGTTTCCAGTTTGGCCTTTTCGAAAGAGCCCATATTCCTTTCTAACGTTTCGGACTTGCTGACGTCTTAAACGGTGGTCCTGTAGACTCCCAACTGATTGGAGTGTGCAAATGGAAATTCGTCGATAACGTGCAAGTGTCATTTTTTCGACTTGTACGTAAGATAGAGAGCTCAAATATGTTTTTGATTTATAATTATTTGTGTATGCTTTAATATATCGAAATAGGAAATAATTTCAATTACTCAATCTTCAATAATTCTTGAATTAATAAGTGTTCTGATTTCAATGGACCACCTGGTATATTAAAGTTTATATGCATATATGTTTTATTATGCATTTACATCAAAGGCAGGTGAGAATACATGCTTCAGACGAAGAAGTCAACATCGCGACAACCTATAAATAATTAACAAAAAATCGGTCTTTTTCATTCTCCTAACTTTCAAAGGGAGTTTTTTTTATAACAAACTACTCAACTCTACCAATTCATATTCTCTTTATCCATATATCGATATTAAAAACACTGACTGAAAAATGAAACTGTCGAGTACTCATGTGTGTTGGCTGGTAGATTGCTTATTTTGCCAACAGATGTAGGTGATCAGCTAACACATGGGCTGTAAAGTCATGAGCTTAACAAAAAAAAAATATTCTGTGAAAATTATTAACTTTATTGAATGGAGTCTCCGTAACACTTTTCAAAGCGTTGCTTGGCTTGAACGCTATTTTTCCCCTCAAGAAGCATTGTAAAATAAAAACACAAAATTGTTTTTGATACATTATTTTAGAATTAACAAATGTAGCGTCACAATTAGCGGAATAACTCACAAACTAAACAACAACCTTGATTGCTGTCTTTTGAAGGTTGGTACTCACTGAACATTAAGTGAATTAAAAAGAATAGCTCCATCTACGTTTGAAGCCCTGGACTTTTAGGCCCATGTGTTAGCGTCAAACTTGGCAAAATAACTCACAAACTAAACAACAGATTGTTATGAAACCTTGACTGCTGTATTTTGAAGTTTAGTATTAACTGAAAATGATGTAAATTAAAAAAAAAAAGTCTATGAGTGAAACCCTGGACTTTTTAGCCCATATGTTTTATTTGAATATTATTCAATGTCTCAACTGGAGTCTATTGACATCATATTTACAATTGTAATTATCGATAATGATGGAAGTAATTACTAATTGATTATTTTATTTCTTTGTACCTTTTGATGCTCCAAAGTTATTAAAGTCATTTTCAATTATACTTATATAATAGATATATTCATTCACGTATCTATCGATTAAAACTTATCTATTTTTGTATGAGGAGATTTTATAAGTGGGATAAGCTCATATATAATATGAAGACACTTGAGAAAGAGGCATAAAAGGTTTTGGATTATATATTATATACAGATTAGGGCGTATCATTAGCCACAAAATTTGAGATATCATTGGTTATGATATTTCAAATGTTTCCTTTTACAAAAATTAGACATGGTAAACAAATAGATTTGTCCAGGATCTTACCCCCCCCGGTTTTGTCCGGAAGTTTTATTTATGAAGTATAACTATTTTTATTATCTGTTAAATATGATTTTATTCATAAAAAATTAAGTTTAGATCTGTATCAAATATCTTCATTTTTATCCAAAAAAAAAGTTATAGAATCAAAGTACTTTCTTTTAGAACACGATAATCGTTCAATCCCCTCAATATTTATTCTGAGGTTAAAACTAATAATCAAAAAGTTATAAATAGTTATTGTGGGTCTTCCTCTCTCATCAATTCCTAGTCCCCTTTTAATGATGATTTTAATAATAAACTTCGCCACATTTGTTGTCAGCTCTTGATTCCCTCGTCTCGCTTCATACTTCATGGGTATTTCTTCATCTCATAAATTGTGGATCCCTCGTCCTTAAAATAATAAACATATATAGTGGCCATTTTATTATTTATATGAATAATTTTGGCTATCATATTATATAAATACAAATGTATAGTATTAGTGTTGAGACTCGGTCCAGGACCGAATTATTTCTTCCGTTTGGTCTTAAGTGATTTTTTATAGACTGATTTGGACCGATTTTTTTTTTCGGTCTTATATATTATGAGAGAATTTTTTTTTTTTTATTAGATCAACCGTCATTCATTTTTACAAAAAAATCTCAACGTACACAATATGCTTTAGAACAAATACTGTTTCCATATAAGAGACGACAGGATCAGAGTTAATACGAGCTATATCTGTATAATTTTCGTACGACGTCATTGCACTTGAAAATAAATATAATGTCATGTTATGAACAATTTATTTGTAAAATCGGTCTAGACCGGTTTTTTGGGTACCAAACCTTTGGAACGTCCTAGAACGAATTTTTATATAAGACCGGGCAAGAGTGAGCTTTTTGTTGCACCGAAATAATTCAGTCCAACAAAAAATATAAAGGTCTCAGACCGGTCTACGATTTCCAAACCCAAGTTCAACACTAATAACTATATAGTTTTTTTATAAAATATTACGTATTATAATACAGTATCGTATAAAATACTATGTAGATTTTAATAATATGTAATTCATTTTAAAAATTGTGAATAAATAATATGACAGTGATTGTCTTGGAGTATATAAGATATAAAAGGCAGTTGGTAAGATTGACTTATTTTTTACTGGTTCCTTTTGGGGGAGAGGTTGCGTGATACAATAAAAGGAAGGACGTGCACTTTTTTTAGTTTACTAACACTTAGGAATACATTATTAATTTTATTTTTTTAAAACTTTAAACTTAAAAGATTTAAACATAATATTCCTATAAAAAATCATTTTTTATGAAGTTGTAATTCATACAGAAACCTTTGGCTTAACACTCAAAGGTAAGCAAACAAAACCTGAGAATTCTATATATATACTTAAAAAATCCCTCTCCGTAGATAGCAAGGACATATAGAAACGAATTTCTTCGATGTCGATCCACAATTATACTACTAAACAAGCAAGGGCCTATACTTATAACCAAGGTTGTGCCCCTATCGGTCTATCGGCTCCTGCAGTTCCGGTTCTAGTGTTCAAGAGCCGGAATGACAAAGTCGAACTGAGACAGCAATATATTGCTTATCGGTCACGGTTCTTGTGCTTTTGTTCCTATATAGAATAACTAAAGAAAATACAATATATATTTGTAAAAATAAATTAGTTTTAATCCCTATGTCAATTTTCTGTGTTCTTTTTGTACAATTGCAGCTTTTTCCATTGATTATTTTACGTCACCAGAGTGACACAGTTTTATCTGAGTTCCAAATAGCTAAGGGCTTCTTATGGATCTGGAAATGTGGCTTTAGGCACCAGATGGTGTCAATAAAAGAGGGAAGGGGTGGGGTATATTTTTTTCTAAGCTTTTTGGGTCCTATAATGTGATAACTTTAATATTTTTTTTAGCCAGGGTTTCCCAAACTTTACTATGCCAAGCCCCTCCCCTACACTCATTTATTTTTAGCTGAGGCCCCCTTTATACGAAACAGGTGTACTATGTATGTGTAGACTGAAAGCAATCCTCAATTCTCCATCTTGATGACCCCCCAGCCTCCCCTCACGGCCCACATTTGGAAAACTATTGTCTTAAACAGCCTTAGTTTTTCGTGTCCACAGCTAGAGCTTGGGCCACTACGTACTCTGCGTATAAGATAGCTGTGGCCCATCTAATATCATTTCCTGGGCCTGAATTTTTCAGCGACGCCCCTTGTTTTAAGTACATGTTACCAAATTGAGGCTGTATAAAAAGTACCGAAAACGTAACTGTTGAAATGAAAGAACTGAGACCGGGATCGATTGAACAGCTGAACCTGAACAGGGCACTTTCTTGCATGTAACCCTTATAAAATAAAATAAATTATTTGAATATATTGATCAAAATACATATTTTAATTATACAAAAATATAAGAAATACTTATATAATCATATAGGTATATTCTCAAAATAAATTTAGTAAATATAAAACCGAACTTTCGGAACCACTGTCTTAGATGTTACATCTAAAGAATGAAATAATTATTAATTATAACAGCTTTAGAAAATTAAAAAAATCATAGCATGGCCCAACCATGTTTAATAGAAATACAAGGTTAGACCATCATGTAATCGGGCTTGCTAAATTTTTCAATTTGATGTATCGTACCACCTGCTGGGTAAGAAAGACATATTATGAAAAAAAACATGCAACCACTCATCTACTATGACGTCAATATTAAAAGTGTGGAAGAAGTCAAACATCAGTCGAACACGCGGTAGGGTATAACCATACATGTAAATCCAGTGTGTTTTTTTAACTGGTTTAATTTGTAATTGGTAGTATGAAGATTGAATTTTCTTTTTCTTAGCAGTTGTCATTATAATTTAATTCCTGAGTGATGAACATCCTTTTCTAAATATATTCTATTATATTCAAAACCTGATTGAACGTTCGTGTGTGCTCATAAAAGATGGAACGTAACCCTAAGGATTTGTTGCAGACTTATAATTGTAAGTCCTTGTTGGAGTTAGACTAGAATTGGAAATTAAAATCGGAATAATTCTAGCCTATGTTCTTTTTTATATCCTTTTCTCCTCCCTCTCTTGTATCAGCTGATTATAGCTGATCTAATGAAACGTCATGAACATTATTCTTTCTCTCCTCCAAGATATTCTTCAAATTGTTAGGGTTATCATGTTGATTTTTGTTTTTTCTTTAAAACATGTCCATTCCACACCTTTGGGTATAACCTTGTACTTCTAATAGCCTTGGTTGCAACTTAAAAAAAGTAAATCCAGCTATCTGGGCTTATTTCTTATAAATATTTTCGCAACACAATGAATTTTCATTTTTCCCTTTATAACATAATTAGATCGGAGTTATTATGAGTCGATCAACAGACAAACTTTCAAATAAATACTTTAGATTTGCTTCATTAATATAGAAGAATACTTCCCAAGAAATCCTCAGTTTTATTTTACGTTTTTGATGAGCACACATAACTACTCAATACTTGGATTTCCTCTCCTCAAGAATGAAATAACGAATCTTTCCGGCCAAAATCGTAGGGTTAAGCAGGGAATCCCGGACAAATATATTCATTTTACAAAGTATTATTTTTACAAAGGGCAACTTTTGAGATCTCTTGAATAAAACCTTTTTATATCATTTTATTTCGTAGTGTATTTTTTTATTTATCAAAAACAATTAAAAGAAGACATGGGGTGACTGAGAGAGAGAGAGAAGACCTACATGAACTACTCATCACAACATAACCATAACTTCTACTAATAATATAAAGGAGCGTCCGCAGGATTATATATATATATATTTTGTAGCAATAACTATCAGCTTTAAGGATTAATATCTGTTTGATGCACCAAAATTGCAACTAGGGCTATTTTATACAATTAAAATCTGACAGGATCTCAAATTTTAAACACAAGGAGGAAGTCGAATTTCTGTCAAGGAATTCAAATTGCTCCACGGCATATCTTGTGGAGTAAACTTACCTCTAAGCTAGGATTGTATTGTTCACATTTCATAATATTTTCAGTCATAATTATCCTTTAAAGTTATATTCAGTTATCGTATGGAGTAAACTTACCTTTAAGCCAGGATTGTTCACATTTCATAATGTTTTGAGTCATATTTAGCGTTTAAAATCCGACTGAGTTTTGTTGCAATACTGGTGTCATGGAACAACAGACAAGTTGTGCCAGACGTTAAACAGTCTTCATGTTAAGGGGTAGAAACCAAGATAAATAAATACCTTTCATTAAGATACGAGCTGTTCGAGAGATGGCGACTGAGCCACTTGATTATAAGAAATTATAAGAAACTTATTTATTTAAGGATAAGTTGCTTTGGGTTACGAGCTCCGACCAGGAAGGAATTAAACTCATACTGTATGTTATTTCATCTGTCAGCCAAAGTAAATAAGTTAATTGGTTAATCTTTTATAACCAATCGGAGTCAATCAGAGTGGAATATCAAATTTATCCTTCTTCTAATTTACTATTCCAGGAATCTTACTCTTTAACATATCCAATCATGTAAATATAACCCTGATTGCAGCATATATATAATTTTTCCTCCAAAATGAGAGCCTAATTAAGGTGGGTTTTTGCAGTTGGATTTTTTTTTTAAATATTTTTAAATATCATCAAATAATCATCAAAAGCTGTTGTGTAATCTAACTAGAATCCATATTTTCCTTATTAATTTCAAACCAGTTTAGAAAATTGAGCAATTTTCATACAAATGGTCAGTTAACCAATTTTTGGAGCGATTGAGCTCTTGTCCACAAATCTTAAGTCTATTTATAACATCGTAAACAAAGTTATACTTCATACAGCAGATCTAACGGTCAAAAGTAGAGGGTTAAGGCGGGATTTTCGATCAAATCTTATTTTTTTGCAATCCCTTTCTTGTACAAAAGGCAACTTATGAAGTGCTTAAATCTGTATTTTCTGAGAATTTGTATACCTATTACGTCCAAATATATGTACATAGGAAGAAAAAGAGATCTCTTTGTTATTTTTCGAGCTGCAGGAGAACCACTCAGTCAATGATTTCATATACACTTCTATACATATATGTATAGAAGTGTATGTTATCAGAGCCAAGGTTTCTTTTCCTCCTTCTCTTCACTAATTGAATATCCTTGATGCTGCTATATATAATATATATAGGAAATCTCTTGCATTGTATTACATTCTACGTTAGGGTGGCTCATAAAAATAGCCTTAACGGATGTTTGTTTCTCTGACGTAAAGTTAACCCCTACATAAAGGAATATATAGAGACGACAAAAGGATTTTTGTTACAGAGTGCACCCAGATCCAAAGTACTCGGGTATGGTATCATTAAACTTGTATTAGCAGAGGCATCCACAAGGTGTGGACTTGGAGGGATGTATCTATCCCCCCCCCAAAAAAAATTAAGAAATGTTGGATTTTTACTAAGAAAAAATTCTCAAAAATTTAATTTTTTGTGAATAGTTATAGATTTTTGAAAGTTTTTTCAAAAAATTGCATTTTTCAATTGAATTTTTTTGTAAAAGCTATGGATTTTTGAATTTTTTTTCAATAATTTTCAATTTTTTTTCAAACAAATTCCCAAACCCATGCCCCCCTCCCTAAAAAAAATATATATATACATATATAATCTTGTGGAGTCCCTCATTATCCGAAAAGATCCGAGACGCAAGCTGTATTTGACTTTTATTTTTTCTAATATAAAAAATGATCCCAGGGATTTTGCGGATCTTAAAGAAGTTATAGAGGGTCGTTACAGTAAATTTGGACCACTTATAACTGATCAATAAGGGAAGCAAGAAGAGGCTTGAAATTTTATTTAGAAAATCTAATAATACAGAGGAATAAATTCATTCAATCTGTCCACCATCTTCGCCAATCATTACGAAACCTTAAGGGAATTGCAGGCCTTGACTTTGTTCCAAGATTTGGTGATGGAGGCCTTCAAGGAGTCGATATGAGATACATATCGGTGAGGAAGAGGGCCAGAACTAAGAGATTGCACATTCTCTTCTTTCAACAAGTTTTGGGTCTTGTGGGCCTTGTGTGAGGGAGCTGAGTCTTATCGAAAAAGGAAACCGACATAATTGGCATCAACTTTCATCCAAGGTATCATTTGGTTAGACAGGAAATCACAGTACCTGTTCGCACACACCCACTCTTTTGGCTTAAAGAAGTTGGGATGCATGACACAGCCGTTGCTCCCAATGACCCTAACGGTCATGCTGATGCCCTGAAACTTGGTTTAAAAGACGTGGAAGACATTAGCTCTCTATGTGGCCAAACATTTGTCGTACTGGATGTTATGTCATCTATAGGTGGCATAATATTTCTCATCCGAATAAAAGATAATTTGGTTACCATAGGACTTTAAATTGTTCAGCAATTTTCTTCTGGTGGCATCCTGGGCGGCCTTTATTTTTTCTATAAGGATATGTGATTTGTAGAAGCAGTATAACTTCATCCTCATGTCAATGTTTATGGCCCTGAAGACTGTTGCACGGCTTACTTTGCACTTTTTGGTAAGATCGTTAATCGGTGTCCTAAGAGATGCCTTTACGAGGAATCTAGGAGTACAGTTTACCACTCTGGGACTTGGTGGATTTTCTCTTATATGCCCCCTCCTCCTTCCAGTGGTTGCAAAGATCGTATACTGTACTCTTACGATACCCGAGAATCTTCGTGATGTACGTTTTTTGTACAAGTCTTGGACCCGGATCAGAAATACTCAGATACAGTATAAGTTAACTTGTATTATCCGATGAGATCCGAGACCCAAACAGTCTTCGAGTACTTTTACGGATCTTAAAAAAAGATTCAAGGGATATTGCGGATCTTAAAAAGCTTATGATCATCAGCTATTCAACAAACATACAGTTATATCTTGAGATACGGTTACTTAACATGAAAGTTTTTTGATTTATGAGTTGATTGAGAGTTGGTGACGGGACAGGAGATCTGCTTCAAACTTTTTCTTGGTTGTTAGATCCCCTCAATATTTGCTACAAAAATGTTATTAACAAAAAGAAAATATTTTATACAAAGGACTCAGGTATAATTACATAGAAAGAACGACAAAGTGCACGTTCTTCCCCTCATTGTATCGTTCAACCTTTCCTCCAAAAAAGAAACGGAAAAAGGTCTGAAATCATCTGGTAGTGTGCCGAATAAGTCAATCATACCAACTACTCTCTTAATTCCTCCTAGACTATTATTGTCATTTTATTTCTCCACAATTTTTGAAAGGATTTACATATAAATATATTTCCTAATATTAAAATCCTATATTTTATTTCATTCGATACTGTATTATAATTTATAATATTGCTTAGTAATATTTTATTAAAAGCGGAGCTATACATTTGTATTTCTATATGATATTTCCGCCTCGTCCAAAATTATAATGTTCCCTCTCTAAAGCATCACTTTCACTTGTAATCATTTGAAGTAGTATATTTCTACTTTAAGTATATTTGATTGTGATGAGACGATTCCAAAAAAAAAAATCCCGATATCAATTCCTATGCAATTGTAGTAAAAGTTCCTAATGCCGAATCCGATTCTTTAATATTTTAAATAATGACTAAAAATACCATTTTGCTATCAGGGCTGTCCACAGGATTAAATTTGGGGACGCAGCTTGGTTTTTGATAATTTTTTTGGAAAAATAAATCCAAAAATTAAAATTTATAGGGGAAAAAACTTCAAAAATTAAAATTTATAGGGGAAAAAACTTCAAAAATTAATTTTTTTTGAAAAAAAATTCAAAAACCCATGGTTATTCTCAAAAAATTCCCAAAATCCCCATCCAGTTAGAAAAAAAAAAAAAAAAATTCGCAAAAAAATTTGAAATATTTAATTTTTTCTTCAAAAATCCCTAGCTGTTGTTAAAAAATTAAATGTTTTTACAAAAAATTTCAAAAATAAAATTTTTCATTTAATTTTTTATTTATTAACAAGTTCAAATATCAAATTTTTTGAAAAAAAAAATTCAAAAATATTAAGTTATTCACTGAAAATTAAATTTTTTCTGGAAAAGTTCAATTGCATTTTTAGCAAAATTAGATTAAATATTTGATTTTCTGTTATCAAATATCAACCATTAAATTTTCTAATTAATAAAAAAAATTCCTAAATTTAGCAGGGAAGCTATTTTTACATAATTTAGAAAAGAAATATATAGTAAATAAGAATCGGAATCCCAAATGAAATAGTATTTTCTCCATGCCGATCTCAATTCCAGAAAAAACATCGATTCCGATTAATCATCCCGTCACTAATATTTCAAACATGTGAATATTTTGCCATTATTATATAAACAATCTTGAATTACTTTTTTACTTCATATATACATACAGCCAAATATTTTATAGACATATTTGTGTCAATTATAGGAGTATTATGCAAATTACTGGGATGAGTTAAGATACCCAAAGTTTTAACTATAATTTAGAACCTTTATTTGATTTAAGAGACGTATATTGGCTCCGATATGGCCTTTTAAATGACATCGATCAATTTCTCAAGATTCTATTGTGACGATCAAAGGGTTCAAGAGAATATTTTATTTATTGAATCAGACGATAATTTGTCGAAGAATACAAATGTAATCATCCACACTCAATTTTGAGAAGAAAAACTCTGGGTTGTTTCTGTGTTAAATGGTCTCAAATGTCAAATTTCTTGTATAACCGTCATAAAACCAATAGATTTTAAAAAATCTATTACAATTATAGGCTTTATCATCAAATTTGCGGGATGATTTAAGATACTCAAGAATTGTAGCCATAGTTTAGAGCCTTTATTTCATTTAAGAGACTGATATTGACTGATATCTTTTAAATCAAATCTATCAATTTCAGATTATTTATATTGTAAAGATGAATTTTGACTACTTTATTAATGCAATTTATCATTTGTTAATAGAAATGGAGGATAATTCGTCGAGGAATATAAATGTAATACGGATTCTATTTCCGAAAAATGATTATAGGGGGCTTTTGTGTTACAAACAGAAATTTGTTCGGACTTTTTTCAACGATATCATCACCCTGATAATTTAAAGAATAGTTGGAAAAAATAGACGATTTATTAAATCATTTATCAATGGGAATACGATGTACAACTATCCTTTGAATTATTGGTACGCCCTAACGTACAATGTACACATATAGATAAATGTATAAATGAATTTGACGAAAGAGAGATTTATCTTCAAGGGTGAGATTTTTTCCTTAGCAGCATGCATCTTCTCGCTCTCTCTATGGCTGTAATTTTATTTAATCCTTCTCATTTCCCAGTTCTTAACTGTTACTAAGGGACTAACTATTTCACACTATGCAAGAGAATTGAAGAATATTAAGAATACCCAGGGGCGTCTGCAGGATTATATTTTGGATGGGGGCTTCGTTTTTGGATTTTTTTTTTGTAGAAAAATAAAAAAAAAATTTCAAATATTAAATTTTTCAAAAATTCAAAGCTATCCACAAAAAATTACATTTTTTGAGAAAAAAAAGTTTCAATATTAAATATTTCTGTAAGAAATTCCCTCCTCAAATTAAGGATTTTTTGCATTAAACTAAAAAATTTAATATTTGAAATTATTTTTCAAAAAATTTCCTCCCCAAATTAAAGAATGTTTGCTTTTTACTAGAGAATTTAATATTTGAAATTATTTTCCAAAAATAATAATTTTTTGGGAAAAGCTGTAATTATTTTAATTTTTAAATATTAATATTAAATTGTTTCTAAAATCCACAGTTATTTTTCAAAAAGTTATGTTTTTTGAAAGAAACATTCAAAAAACTATTTTCAAATATTAAATTTTTGCAAAAAAAATTCAAAAAACCTCATCTCTTTACAAAAAAATTAAATTTTGTGGAAAAAAATTTCAAAAATTTAATTTTTTGAAAAATTATTTCAAATATTTAATTTTTTAATAAAAAGCAAAAATTCCTTAATTTGGGCAGGGTTACAGCCCATCCAGCCCACCCATAGAGGACACCTCTGATACCTTTTGCATTTTTAAAACGGTTATCAATAGCATGTGATGAAAATAATATAGTACCCCAGTACGCTAAAAAAAAGATACAAATAATGAATGTGGTTAACATGATAATTTGAAGAATGTTTGGTATAAAAGCAGCTGAGCTGTAATGACGTTTCGTTAAATAAACTACAAACAGCTATTTGTCGAGTTGAGTAGTTTGTAATTAAAAAAAGAACGCGAGGAGAATACCATAACGAAACATATGATACACCTAAATTAAGATCCTTGTTAGCATCAGGTGCCTGCTATATGATTTCGGACGAAAAAACTGTTATATCGTGAAGAACCCTCTGCATTAAAAAATAGTATTTGTGCAGAGAAAATATTATCATTATATATTAAATCTACTATATTATATTATTATGGATTTTTAAACCACTTTAAAACCAAGATTTGGGAGAATTCTTCTTTTAGAGGGAGCTGTTAACACCTCCACGACCTGTTAGGTAATAAACAAAAAGAAGAAAGAGCACACGCATCAACCGTTTGTCCTTTTCTAATAGCTAAACTTATCTCTTTTTTTTTTCACGGATCTCTTTTTTAGTAATTGTAGACTATTAGAACAAGACAACCGATTAAATAATAAATATTTTAATTAAACCAATTTAAACTCCTATATATTTATTTTAAAATATATTTGAAAAACCAGTTACACCAAAGACATGCCAGAATTCATACTTCAGAGGAAGAAAGGATCACCAAAACAAACGATTAAATAATGTCACACATTATTTTCTTTTCTGTTTTTTAAGGGTAGTTTTTTAAGTACAAACTACTCAACTCTACCAATTGGTTGCATTTGGTAGCTTACCCGTTTTTTGTAGTTGCCAGTCTAAAAAGGGAATTTTCTTTTCTGGACCTTCTGGCATTATTATTTCATTCCTAAAAGTAAGTCTCATTTTCTAATACATATTCGTATATATACGAAACAGGATTGAACATTTATGTGTGGCGATAGAAGTTTGTTGCAAAGAAATAAGTGTAAGACTTTGTTGGAGTCGGGAGTAGAATTGAGGATTGACATGTGTGTAATTTTTGTCTATGTCCTTGCTTATTTCCTTCTCCCATTTGTTACAGCTGCTTGTAGTTGGTTTAATGAAACGTCATTACAGCTAAGCTCTTCTCCTCCAAAACATTCTTCATACTATCAAAGTTAGCATGTTGATTTTCGGTTTCTTTTTGTTTCAACAATCCACAAATGCTACTGACTAGCATAGGCACTTATTGATGTGCAAAAATTGTCACTAGGGCACATTCTATATAAACAGAACTAGGCAGGATCTCAAATTTTAAAGACTAAGAGGAAGTTAAACTTCTTAATACCTTAATGTCTCTGCGTTTCCCGGGTTCATACTGGTGCTATTATGTATATTTGCGGACTTTTTAAGTAAGGAAATTGAGTAAGCTTGCTGGCAATGCCCGGCACATTAAGAAATAAAAATTATTCTGAATTCTTCTGCTTTTTTTAAAAGAGTTTTTAAGGTTTGAGAAAAAATATTTAAGTTGAACTATCCTTCACTCCTCTTTCATCTTCTTCTTTTCCTTCTTTAAATCTTATAATCTTCTTTTAAAAAAGGCTGCAAAGATACGACATGGAGCGAGAATAATTCTTGTAATTTTAGGGACTTTTTTTTTTTTTTAAATCAAAATTTAAATTTGTTTGTCAAAAAATTCGTTGTTATAATAATGTTTTTTAAAGGCTGCCATGGCATTGAAAGCCAAAAAAATAGTAACTAGAACCATTGCTTGAGTATTTAGAACCTACATTAAAAATTTCAAAAAAATCTATTAGTTTGGGCGTCATTCCGGACAAACAATGTCCTTATACCCTAAGTCCAAGTTAAGTCTCAAGTCCAAATCCTTGAATATTTTTGTCGAGTCTTCAGAATTGTTTTGAGTTTATTACCAGTCTATAACTATAACATAACGTACATAGTAGTGATTAGAATTTTCCGAGTTTAGTATTATAAAATAGCTATCAAGTTCAACTAAAGTGGTGAGTCTTAGCTATCGAGTCAGTAAGTTTTCAAAATGTGGGCCCAAGTCCTGTCGCACGTCCCTACCTCAGACTATTATCATGACAAATTGAGGATGATGATAATTATTTTGAACTGGCGTCATCATTGTAGAGTATATTTTGTTGGTAGCTGTTCTTTTTTTCTTTTATTTCGTAAATTTACGTCATCTCTATTACGGTGTTAGCTTGCTAAACACACAAATATATAGGGTATTTTCTTGTGAGCTGCCAATGTTTCTCCTTATTTTCTCCACATCAGGGTTATGAACGATGATTGGTTGAATTAGAATGAGTTCATGAGCTGTGAACGATTCCCAGCAATAATTGAATAATTAAACATTCCGTGGTTGGAAGGAATTACTTAACTAGGTACTGATTTTGGGTTTTGTTTCTGTTTTTGTTCGGAGGAAAGGTTGCATGATACAATATAGGTAACGTTGTGTGAAAAAACAGGTTACCTGCGAACCGTTTTTCAAAGTACGATAAGGAACCGATCCTTGTTAAAGGAGCCAATTCGTGAACCCTGAATATATTTTTACCAACCCAAAAGAATGAAGCGTCATCCTTATTCATCTAAAATATACTCTCTTCCCTTCAAATAAGAAGAAACCCCTTACCCAGCGACGCCTCGTGGCTATTTACCAGCCTAGGTGAAATATAGATTTACCTTCTATTTAGCGTCACCTCGGTAACACAAAAATATGGCGTGTATTTTTTTATCAGCTGTCGGTATTTCAGCTTTTTTTCTCCTTATCAGTATTTTGAGTGCTGATTGGTTGAATTAAAATTTGCTCATGAACAATTCACAACAAATATTGAACAATTATACAGTTGGGCTAACTACCAACCGATTTTGGGTATTTAACCGCTGTTTCTTTTCGGAAAAAAGGTTGTATTATGGAATAAAGACAAAGATAGTATCTTTGCCAAATATACTCGTCAATTTTACAGATCTGACCATACCTAGATGTACACATTTTATTTTTTTCAATTTTTCAACAGTAAAATATAAACGAGAGATTTTATGAGTAAATTTATTATAAAAAATCATCTGTAAATAGTACTCAGCACAACTTGTATTCAATATGTGACCCCTCAGCTCTAAAACTGGCCTCAATATGAAGCCTAAATCAATCAGGTCTTGACTATGTAGTCAGACTCAAGGTAGTCCACTCCTTATTGATGGAAACCTCTAGAGGCTGTACACTCCTGTGAAAAGTAGAACACATCCTCTTCTCCAGTCGCACCTAGATAGAGTAATCAGGGGGTCGCCTCTACAGAGGAAGGCAGGTACATTTTGAGGTCCCAAAAGTAAGAAAGTTGTCACTCGTGAAGGCCTTGGTCGCGATGACACGGGCGTCCGTCTTGAGTGAAAACAAAGGTGTCCCTAAACTTCTATCTGGCCCAAGGGAACACTTTTTTATCCAAAAGTTCGATGTGAGCATCTCCATTGGGCAACTCCTTCATTTTCACAAAAATGTGAGGTATACTTCGTCTGTACTGGCCACAACGCGGGCCAGCCGTCGTGGCGGTGAATAAATCCCTGACACGATAAATAGTTGTTCGGCTGTATCTAAGCTCCTTTGATATGTCCATAGGGGACATGCTGCTTAAGAGAATCTTCAAAATTTAACTCCTTTGTTGCTTCATTTTACTCGTTCTTTTTTGTTTTGTTTTTAATTGAATAGAAACTTTACAAAAGGAATATTGAGTCACGAAACCTTTCTTTTACCAAGTTTGAAGACAATCGACGAATTTGTAAATTTTGATTTATTAACATTTAACTTATGTGTGCCACTAGATAAGATACAGCCCCCCTACACAGTAATACCTTTTTTGCTGATATACGAAACGTGTGCTCCACTTGTCTCCAGATGCACGGTTCTAGTGTTGCGTCAAAGCTCAAAAGATTTTAAACACTAACTATGGCTGAAAACATTATAGAATACGAAAAATTCAAGTGCAAATTAAAGCTTAATTCATAAGAAAATGACTCAAGAGAGTAACTTGGAATTTTTCGACAGAAATTTGACTTCCTCAAAGTGTTTCAAATATGAAATTCTTTGAATTTTTGACTGGATCGAGGTTGCCCTAGTGGCTATTCTTGTACCTTAAACAGTCCCTACAATTGAATTATTATTTAATCATAATTGTTCAAGTTGAGTTGAACAAAAAGTTATTCAAATTCTACCAATCAACAACTCAATTTGAGTTGAAATTTTCGACAGAAGTTCTAAATTCCTCTTAGTGTTTCAAATATGATATTCTTTGAAGTTTTGACTGGATAGAGAGCGTCCTAGTATCTATTATTGTACA
The DNA here is from genome assembly GCF_016086655.4 of Lepeophtheirus salmonis. Taxonomy (NCBI): domain Eukaryota; kingdom Metazoa; phylum Arthropoda; class Copepoda; order Siphonostomatoida; family Caligidae; genus Lepeophtheirus; species Lepeophtheirus salmonis. The sequence continues at coordinate 13,076,200 of NC_052143.2, forward strand.
TCAAGCAGTCCCTACAATGGAATTATAATTTAATTCTAAATTTTTCAGGTTGAATTTAACAAAAAACTCATTCAAATTCAAACAATCAACAACTCCATTCAACTAAACTTAATGTAAGCCTAAAAATTGACTGCAGACTACAAATATACACTTTGGATGTTTTATGTTGTGTAGTAACAGTGCCGTGAATAGTTAATACAATGTAACAAAAGAAATTGCTAGCAAGGATGAACGACTACTCATAGAGTCTATACAAGTCATAGTCGTTCATTTCCAGACAGTTTTAATATTATTTATATGTATGTAATAATATGAAAGGTGAAGTGGAAACAACAAGAAAATGAGACTAGACTTCGTTTTCGTCAGTTATAATACAAAGTGTATGTACAGTACAAACCCCTTTTTCCTTTGAGAGATCTCACTGAGATGGGGGCAGTGGTAATACATTTTCTATAAGAAAATAACCAACACAAAGAGACAGAGAGAGAGGGGTTTAAATATATGTCTCCTCAACACACAAGAGCCAAGCTTTTTCTCAAAATTAAACGCAGATTACATTCGTATTCTTTAATGACGAATTATCCTCCATTTCTAATATCAAACTATTATCATTAACTCTTTGGGTGTGCCTCAAATTCCATTAATTAAAGACACCAAAACTCATCCTTACAATGAATAATGGATAATTAAATATTTATTTTATTTGAAGGGTGTCATATGCGGCCCAATTTGAGTTTCTGAAAGGAAATAAAGATTTTAAACTATAGATTCAATTCTTGAGTATCTATACTCATACCCAAAATTCGAATAATAAGTCTATAACTGACTCAAATATGTCTTTTTAATATAGGTCTGTAACGTTTAATGTCAAGCACGTCTTGTGAGCCGACGTGAGGGGTTAGATTTGAAGCAAAATCTCGTTGGGTTTTAAATATTAGTGATGACTAAAAAAATTATGAAATGTGAAAAATCAAAGCTCATGGCAAAAGAAAGTTTATACCACCAAGATATTTTGAATTTTTCGACATAAATTCCGTCTTCTTCCAAGTGTTGACAATTTAAGATCCTGTGAATATTTGATTGGATAAACTTACACACTTAGAAAAAAAAAAAAAATACCCTGCCACTCTATACATTTATCAAAAATCTTTATTCATCTTTTTCTGATTAATAGTCAATGTGAAAAGCATTTATTCTATTCGGCTGCCATTGGCCTTACAAATGGCGAAATGCCTCTATCTAAAAGAATTACAAATATTCCAAAATTTGATTTCGGGTACATGGTGGTACATGGCAGTCCATAGCTTCGACGGAGGTCTTCATGTATTCAACGTTCAACGTATCAACGTGATGGTTGTTACAGGCCCTCCCCTTGATGTGCAGCTAGAAATAAAAGTCGAGGGGATTGATATCCGGACTGTATGGTGGCCACATACTCTTGTCTCAGAAAGCAATGTTGTTAGCTAAGAAGAACTAATCAATTTTTTCAGTGTGAGTGGGGCCCATCTTACTGAAAGACAACGTTGCCGTCGGAAAAATTCGCCAGGACCCAGGGAAGCAGGTTGGTCTTGAAAACGTCGATGTAAATGGCTGATATGAACCTGTAATCCTACGGGAATCAGATCAATGCCTAGCATGGCTGATGCTGGGTGTTTGGGGTTAGTCACTGTTTGAAAGTACTCATAGATTTCCCAAAAGATGACTTGATGGTCGTCATTACGTCGATTTTAGACGGGATCAACTTCAAAAGTCTTCTTGTCTGAGAAGCGGATGACTTTGCCTGGCGCTGCACTTCTCATATTGTTGATGAGTCCCTGGCAATGTTGAAGATGGGCGTCTTCATTGTGGCTGTGAGGAAGGGTCTCTCTAACCTCACCACTGACTTTCCACTCAAATTTTGACATTTATGAAAATGGACTTGTGACTGACGTTGAGATTCTTGACATGGGTGCACACAGACTTGGTTGAGTCCTTTTTTATGGGGTCCATGAGGCCATCTGCATTTATGCTGGGCTTTATTTCTGGAGCCTACCTTCCACTATATGGTGTTGTTGTTGTCTATCCTCTTCTAAACATTGTAGATAGTCTTACGAGCCAGTCCAATCAGTATGTCCACTTCTGTTGGATTGTGACGTTCACGAAGAAGAGTTGATGCCCTAAGCTTGTATCTCACTGGAATGCCATTTCTCGTCCGATTTAAAAAATTAAAAATGGCTATATATACAATTACAAACAGTTCTAATTTCCTATCATAGAACCTTTCAAATCAATATAATACAAATTTGAAATTTTGAAGTTTCCACTCGGTATGTACAATGTGGCCCAACAACAGATAAGCAAGCTTGCATACATTGTCTCAAAATTGAGTCTGGATTATGTACATTAAGGGGAGTGGCAACATATAAACTATCTTGAATTCAATCCTAATTTAGTATTTTACTACTTTTTTTATATATACAGCCCAATACTGTATGGACATAATTGAGTCACTGATAGCATCTAATTCAAATTTCTGGGATAAGTTCGGATATCCAATAGTTTTAACTATAGTTGAAAATCATTGGATGATTCTAAAAATCCCGATATGGCCCCATTACAAAAGTTAAAACCTATCAATTTCTCGTTCTTTTAATGGGCCGATCAACTCATTCTATATTCAGGAGTTCATTTGGCGCTGCTTAGAAAGTGTTAATAATAATACAAGAATTGTACTTAATACTGACTCAATTTTGAAAAAAAAAATTATTCTTGCCTACGTTTGTGCTGACAATACATACAATTGATAAAGTTTATTATTCCCTTTTAGATAATATATCAGGAATCTAATGAATGACTTGCTTTTCTCTTTATATAAAGTAAGGAGTAGAGGAGCAGGGGGGCGGGGGTATGTGTAAAATATCCACATCCGTTCACAAAAAAAATGGAAAAAAAAAAATGAATTATATAATTTTTGATAAAAAATATTAAAGTATTAATTTTATCGAAGAAAAAAATCAAAAATTAGTAGCTTTTTAAAGAAAATCAATTTTTTCGGAGAAATAATTCAAAAAGTAAATTTTAAATATTAAATTTTCTTGAAAAAAGCAAAAAATCCTTAACTTGGGAGGGCTATAGTCCCTCCTACCCACCCCCTCCAAACGCCATTGAGGAAATAGATGTAAGTTACATAATCTTCCTTAATTTATACTTATAGTAATTTGGATCAGAAGATATTGTAATATATAATAATGTATACAAACATGCAGTATCATCCCAGGCCCTCTCACGGCGACGATGACAACATCCGGTTAGGAATATATATGCAAAAAGTATTACATCCTGCAAAATATTTTATGTCTCTAATGAAAAGAATAACAATAAGGAAGCCATTTTGCAAAATACCATAATGAACAGGGTTAATCTTATCTCGTAGTACACTGAATTTAAATGTTAATAAATCAAAATTTACAAATTCGTCGATTGTCTTCAAACTTGGTAAAAGAAAGGTTTCGTGACTCAATATTCCTTTTGTAAAGTTTCTACTCAATTAAAAACAAAACAAAAAAGAACGAGTAAAATGAAGCAACAAAGGAGTTAAATTTTGAAGATTCTCTCAGGCAGCATGTCCCCTATGGACATATCAAAGGAGCTTAGATACAGCCGAACAACTATTTATCGTGTCAGGGATTTATTCACCGCCACGACGGTTTAGAGCGTTGTGGCCAGTATAGACGAAGTATACCTCCCATTTTTGTGAAAATGAAGGAGTTGCTCAATGGAGATGCTCACATCGAACTTTTGGATTAAAAAGTGTTACCTTGGGCCAGATAGAAGTTTAGGGACACCTTTGTTTTCACTCACAACTTTCCCGACTTTTGGGACATCAAAATGTGTCTCCCCTCCTCTTTAGAGGCGACCCCCTTGGACTACTCTATCAAGGCGCGTCTGGAGGAGAGGGTGTCTCCAACTTCTCCCAGGAGTGTCCAATCTCTAGAGGGATCCATCAAGAAGCATTGTACCAAGCTTGATTCTAATTATATAGTCAAGGCCAGCAAAGGATTTAGGCCTCGTATGTGAGGGAACTATGTGAGCTGAGGACTTGCATATTGAATAAAAGTTGTGCCAATCACTATTTTCAAATGATTTGTTTAAAGAAACCTCTTGTCTAAATTTGACTACTTAGAAATCGAAAATAATATAATATGGACCACTAGTTAAGATCACCCATGTATTAATGTCAACTGCTAAGGAAAAGAAAATTCATTCTTCAGAGTACCAATTCCTAAAAGATCGGGCCACTCACGATTCACATCACCACTCATTCCCTATTGTTCCGTGTTTAAAAAGAGCGTATTCTAATTCAACCAATCAACGTTCAGAACAACACTAATAAAGAAGCAGAAAGTCGACAGCAGACAAGAAAATACACTAACTATTTTTGTGTTAGGGAAGTAACGCCGCCGTGTTCTTAGTTTCTTCATGCTCTATTGACTTTGGAACTCTTTATGTCATCCCTTGTTCCATGGAAAGGTTGCGAGATACACCTTATACATGATAGAGCATCGTGAATTATACATAAATAATGTTTTTTAATAGTTTATTGTATGCAGTATATGTACATGATTGTACACTGTACATCTTCTTTGTCTGAAAATTCCTTGAAACATGTAGTATAATTATTATCAGAGAATCTTCTTCCTCTTATTGGAAGAAGTAAAATAAATACATTCTAATGTTTGTATATTACAATCTCTCTTTGTTCAATTTGTTTAATAAAATATGACGTGTGTAGGATCTAGAGGGAAGATTGTAATTATGTTCCTAGTATATGTTATTGTTGTCGTTAGATCAGCTACAGGGTGAATTCAAATTATGAGATATTAGGGATGTATTTGTCCCAAAATGTAGACGTCCTGTCCGATCACCTACTTAATTTTGATGTACACGTCCAAACCGGACGCAAAAGTCGTCCCATATCACGTCGTTAAAGCTTTATACCGGTTCTAGGTAATTTTACTGCGATCATTTTTGCCATCGGTGAACACGGAACTACCTCGGTAACACAAAAGTAGTACATGTATTTCGTTGTCAGCTGTCGATTCATTGGGGGTACATTTTACCAGATCCCATAGTCAAGAAGGGAGAAGCCTTGTGAGGAAGGCGGCCACATTGGGCAGGGCCAGAATTGACATCACTTATGAGGTGGTTTTTTTTTGCTTTGTGGCTTCCAGGCTTCCTCTCAAGGCTCTAGTTGTCGTCTTCCACCTTTTTAATCTTAATAATAATACCCTTGGAGTAGTGTGTTGGAATCTGAGTCTTTTGCATACCTATTGGTAACAGACGGCTGTTATTATTGTCAAAAGTTTTTTATCATAGAGTAAGTAATACAGTCCATTAATTTCATTATCCTTTGTTATTGAAAAAAGGTCTAATTCCTCACATAGGGAAGGATGGGGAGATTTCGTCATAAGTCATTCTCGTGTTAAGAAGCACTGACAAACGATTTCTTTTGGCTTCTATCTCATTTGCCCTTGGTCTGATGAAGAGATTTGTTTCATAAGAATTGTTTATTTTTATTTTTCTATCGATAACAATGACAGAGTATGCAAGGACACGAATTCTAAATAAAGTTACTTAATTGATACAATTTAGTATAAAATCCTAATCCTATGTAATATCTATTTTGAGTTCATAATACGTAGAGTCAGCTCCTTTAAATCCTGCAAGCGTTAACGTATGAAATTTAATGAAAATACAGGAATATGTTTGTTTATTTCGAAAAGCTAGTACAACCCATCTTTGATAAATGACGTCATCATCGATACCGAGTGGTCCATTAAAATCTAAACAATTTGAATTTTAAGCTTCAACAAGATATACGTAATTTATTAATTAACGATATAATTTCAAAACAATTAATACTATAAATAGATGTGTTTCTGAACTTTTTTAATCATTAATTTAGATACCCTTAACTTGGCTTAGAAGTGGTAGCGGAAGGCATGTAGATGTAGTCTTCTGGCATGGCATCCAATTAATGATTGAGGGGATCTCGGTGTTTGGATAACGGATACTGCAGGTATTTCCCCAACATGCACCCAAAGGTGCAGTCCGGAGTGTTGGCATCAAGGCTCAGAGGGGCCAAATGTTAAAAAAGAAAAAGAAGAGTTCAGCAAATTCAAAAGTAATTAAAGCCATTTTGAGCTTGTTAGGCATCACACTAGGGACATATCTTCTTCATAGGAACGCTGTCTGGATTCGAATATGACCATGGTAGTCCTAAAAGCTATGAAGATTAGTCTAGCACTAACTTTGCGATATATTAGACTTATGAGTGGGAACACAAGCCTGTTGAAAGGTCTAAGCCTTACCCCTGAAGTCGGAATCAGTCCATGGTGGTATGAAATATTTATCCAAGATTATTCTCACATAAAGATGCTTCATCTAAACGTTCGCCAGCCGAAAAAAAAGTAAAACGTTTCATTGACTTTTTTTTCTTCAGCCGATTTTATTAAAAATTTGACAAAAATCCACATTATAACATAAATTTAACATTCAATTAATGAAATTGCCGTTAGTTCGGACCACACGCTCACGACCTCCCTGGAAACGTCTCATCAGCTTTCTTGACCGTCCCACTGGGTAAAGTCCGGAATCCCCTCCTTATCCTAGCTCTGAGGGATCCTGCGGTGGTTTGGAGCCATTTATAAAATCCTATTAAACAATGTCGCAGAAAAAATAGTCCAAAAGGTCCCATTCCAGTGAGTTAGGAAGTAAAAAAACTCGTATGGACGTGCAACACATTCTCAGAATCCTTAAAATAGAGTATTCTTTAGCTACTGCGACTGATTGGCCCGTCTTACTTCCAGATCAAAAGTCTTTGCGGATCCAGGGGAAGACTTTAGTATACAGAACACTTATTTTAGATGATTGTGTTGACCCTTAGGCCCTGCTTGACGATGAAGGGTGGCATTAAGCGACTCTCACTGCTAACAACGCCAAGAACCATAACTTGCTGTGGGTACTTGGCCTTCATGTTCCTAGGGACGTTATAAGGACTTTTTGCCAAACATCCTCGAGTTATACTTTTGAGTATGACATATGTAAATGTTTCGCAACTGAGAAAAACCAGATAAGATATTTTACAAGAGTCTTCTTGTAACAAAAACTTTCGGAAATGGAGGTGGGTCTTCCGTGGGTCTTCCCATCCTGCTTGACAAATTTTCTGACCTTTTGGGAGAGTCAAATTCTGTACCCGACCACTTTAGCCAAAACCAAGTTGTCTATTTTACTATTTAAATTGCATAAAATACAAAAAACAACTTTGTTGTTTCTGATGAAAATAATGAGTGACATTTCTACCAGACTTACTCTCCATTGGTGTTTGCTTGTATTAAAAAGGGCTTGTAGGCGTTTGGGATAAGACTAAAGAAAATTGAAAGCGTTTAAAAGAGCTACCCTTTACTCAACGCTGTAGATTTTGACCTTCCAGGGCACGAAGATAAGTAGCTAGTAGTAGATTTTTATACCATCACTAACTCTGGTTTTTGCTTCCAATAGATCTTACCCTTTTGGGGAAAACTCGATCATTTTGTGAGTTGAATGGGGTCTCAACATGAAAATCTTTATCATCACTAAATAAATTATGGGGAGGCGTGCCAGACTTCAACAGACTGAAGAAGGTATTGCTTCAGTTGACTCTCTTAGATTCTTCAAATGAAGAACCACAAAGAATATATTTTAAGCAAACTTTTTATAAGGCCGCGACAATATTTCAAGGAAAAATCTCATTTTTGAATTGATCTCATAATAAAAGTCCATAAGTGTTTGCATGCCCAGCTAGAAAAGATAGAAACAAAGACAGAAAAGAAGAAAAGAGAGAGAAAAAGAAAAGGATTTGCTCCCAGGACCCCATTGAATGCCCCTTTTTTGGAATTCCTCACTCACTACGGACTTGCAACGAGTCCTCTTGTGTCCATGAAGCTTGAAATAATTTATTTATACAGTTTGAGACATGAAGCTAAATTTTATAACAAATTGTACAGTACATCTTTTATTTTTCTCCTTTTTCTTTTTTTCTCTCTTTGTTTCTATCTCATATCTCAAAAATGAGTTTTATCCTTGAAATATTGTCGTGACCTTATCTCCAATTGACAACGATATAAAGCGTTTTTGGAAAGGCTCCTTTTTTAAAATCAAAGTTCATACTTTCAGCTATCCAATGAGATACTTTTAAACTTTTTGAATCTATTCGTCTTGAAGCTATGTGCCTCTGATTAAAATGCACCTATTTTCTACTTTAAACAAAGATAATTCGAGTTAAAAGTATGATGAAAACATTTTTAAAATGGTTTGGAAAATTTTTAACATTAGGCTTCAAAATATATTAGCATAATTTGTCCCTATCTTCAACACTGAGGGCTTAAAACCGCTTTGAACCTTAAAAATAACAAAAAATGTATGGCCCTTTTCTGAATGCCACGAGGCTATGAGAGAAAAAATAAGGCCATCTTTGGAATTAGGGGATCAAACTGTATAAAGTTAAGCATATGCTGTTCTTGTGCATAAAAAAAGTGTGGGTTTGTTATATAGTGTTATTATTCATCTCCCCAATATGAAATCTCTTAAACCCTATGATTATATAACTTTAACATTTTTTACACTTTTTAGGGTGCACCCTGTATAGTATACTGAGTCTCTGGATGCAAAATTAACGAACTAACAAAACAATATTGTGTACATGCATATTATATTCCACCAAGATATGAACATGGATTATAGGGGATTAAATTACAAAAGCTAGTCCATTAATTCACAAAAATTAATTAGAATTTATTATTTTAATATTATTACTTTAAATGATTGTATTAATAGATAACGGTCGACTAATGTTATTACTAAGTTGATTTGAAGAATCAACATTATTAATTTATATTAAAAAGCAAAGTTTGTCTGTTTATGTATTTTTAAGGCGTAAAGTCATTTTTCAAATTGTGCATCATTTCTAAAAATTGTGTGACTGCATAATCTAAGAAATATGATTAAACAACGAGTGTGTCAAGCTATAGGGTTGATATTATCTAGTTGTACACTTAATTTAAATATTAATAAATCGGAAATTTATTCCTCGATTCTCTTCAAGCTCTATGAAAGATACGATGTATGAGTCCATATTCCTTATGTAAAGTTTCGTTCAACTAAAACAAAATAAACGAGAATACGTAGAATGGAGTCACATTTTGAAACTTCTCTTACACGACTTGCCCAAGGAGCTGGGATGCAGCCAATCCACTGTTTATCGTGCCGGGGACTTATTCATCGCCACCATGGTCTTGGGCGACACATCACTGATAAAAATGATAGAGAGGTACAGATTTACGCGATACGGAGAAAAACTTGAAAAAAAAAAAGTGACGGATACAGAACCACATGAACTCTTGATACAAGATACCGATACGGAAAAATGGTACACTGACAAGCACTGCTTTTTAAATCAATAGTGAACAGAATTGATCTTATCTAGTGGTACACATTTTATTGTTTTTAATGCGGAATAAAATTGGCGCTAAATCACAGAAGAGGGTAACAAGACATTTAATCTCTGAACAGATGAGAAGGTTGGAAAGGGCAAAGGAGTTTCTAAAGTTTCTCAAGACCAACAAAAATTGGGCCAAAGTTTTGGTCTTTTCAGATGTGAAATAAGCAAAACAGCCGCTTCATCACAACCAAACATCGAGACATGAAGGTGAAACATGTCTTCAGAACAACAAATCCAGCCAGAACCATTGTTTTGGGTGTTCTGGAGGCTGCCCTCCAATTTTTGTAGAGAGGAAGGAGCAGCACAATGCAGCTGCTTAAATGGAGCTTCTGGATAAGAAAGTGCCACGTTTGACCGCAAAAAGTTCGGGGACAACTTTTTTTCTCACTCAAGACGGAGCTCCGTGCCATTTCATCGCTTAGATCCGTGCCTTCCTGAGAGACAACTTTCTAGACTTTTGGGACCTCAGCATGTAGCTGCACCTACTCTCCCGACCCGAAACCTTTGGACTAATTTATCTAGGTGTGTCTAGAGGAGAGGTTGTATGCTACTCCTCACAGGAGTGTCCAGTCTACAGAGTCTCCCATCAAGAAGGATTGGACCAAGCTCGAGTCTGCCTACATATTGAGTTAATTATTAGACCTGAGGGATCACATATTGATAAATAAAAAATAATAAAATGTATACCACTAGATAAGATCAACCCCGTATAAATAGAGAACGCAGATGGATCTCTCCCCCCTCCTTACCCCCCTCACACTTTTGCATTAGGAATCAGTAAATTATTTCTAATATGGGACTCTAATTTTTTATCATTTTGTCTTTAACTTTCTGCCAAAAGAGGACAGCCACGGTGGATGGTTGATTGAATGTATGAATGAGACTTTAATCATGTATGAAAAAAAAAAAAAAAAAAGAATTTAATCATGGGAAAAGATGAGTTTAAATTTAAATTGCTAATTTTCATAAAGTAATTTATACAAGTTTCCTCTATTCCTATCCGTCTCTCTCTCCCTTGGTCTGATTTGGTTTCGAATTATATTGGGACGTCACAATATCTGGCAACGAGGATAGAATCATCAGTACCTCGTCATGTCACGACAACAAGGAAAGTTGCAACTTTTGTCTATATCCATATATTTATCTAATTTCTCCTCCCTGAATGATCTTTGTAATTTGAGAATTGATGGGAAGGGAATTAATAATTCAGATGGTTTACAGAGTGAACAATAAGGCATAGGACAGCAACTTCAACTTAATATTTCCCCCATATTACTCTATACTTTTTTTAATTCTGTTTGTTGCATATGAGTAATGCAACTTCCATCTTTGTTCGTTGTTAAACAAACATTTTTCTAAAACATATTCTTGAACCTCTGACGACGACATCGTGAACCTGAAGTGCACGATCATTTCACTTCATTTGGAAGGGAAGAGCTGTAGGGTCATTACCAAGGCCTTGAAAGACCAAAATGTGTACAATTCGTCGATCGACTAGACGCTGAAGCGGTACAAGGAGACCAGGAGTCTCGGTGAAAGCCCCAGAAGCGGTTTACCCAGGTCCATGAGTAAACCCAGGTGAATCGAGGAGGAATTTCAACCGCAAAAAGTTGGCGACATAAGAAAGATAGCTCATGAGGCTGGTATCTCGAATGATGAAGCCGCAGCATCTCAGCAAGGCACAATGACCAAGATACTGACCCAGATGAAGATACTTCTGAAATTCCTCAATTCTTGTACGCACGTTTGAATCATTTGAACTGACGCAAGTTCCACACCGTGGAGCTGCCTTACAACAGCCACGATGACCGGGTCCGGGATCAGAGCATCCAGGAGATTCTCTGGGCAGCGAGTTCAGCGGTCAAAATCCGGCATCAGTGATGTTCTGGTCAGCAAATTTCACTGTACAAAAACATTGACACTTCCCAATAATTTACTTTTACCCTTCAAATAAGTTTTTATCCAATATTTCGAAGAAAAGTTGTGAAAATGAATGATACTTTTTACCAATATAATCTGCATTTTATTATAAAATTGTGATGTAAATTTTGACACAAAAGTATTTTTTGTTGTTCTCTGGTCTCCCTACTTCATATTCAAATTTGTATTCTAAAAATATACAAATGCTATCATATTGTTGACGATTATGTTGCTTCCGTGATGTATTTTACTTAATAAATGTAATATGCTTCGTTTAATGCATTATTGCCATAGTTTCAATAAAAAAATATATATATATTTAAACACAATTGAAGATAGAATTACAAGCAAATATTTTTTATTAGTCAGATCAATGATGTCCAAAGGAAGTAACAAAAGAATCCGTTTTGAAACATTCTCTAGACGGGGCCTACTTTTTCAAATCTTTCAAGAGGGGCTAGAAAAAACCAGAACGACTATTTACACTGTCAAAAGGAAAATGGAACCTTGTGCAACGCAAAATGAATTCAATATTTTGCAAGATCCAATGTCCAGGATAATAAAAACAGATGGAAGGGGTGGAAGCAGGATGGTGTCCCAGCTTGAAACTCAAAAGTAGACCATCAGCTCTTGGAGGACAATATACCTTTTTGGTGCATTAAAAAAAAGATGACCCCCTACAGCTCAAATTTCACACTCTGGGTTATGCATTCTGGCTACAAATTGAGACGAAAACCTGCATGCCTTGCCATGTAATAATGACAAATTATATGTGAAGCCAAGTGCCGTTGCTTGCCCTTTTTAGGATACTCAAGCCCCACCATCTTTTTATTATTATATATGTATATAAGTAACTAGCAAAGGTTTACCCTGTGTTGCTCAGCCCAAGGAGGGAGCGCAAAATCACAAAAAATTTTAATGTGATGCCTTCTTCATGTTCATACCCCTTCAGTGCAGGGACGAATTACAATATTGCGCCTGTATATTATATGATGTTTACTAGAAAAGGATTACTCTACGTTACTCGTGTGAAGGAGGGAGCGGGAAATCACATTGACAATGGTCAAAATTATTTCTTCTTAATGTTTAGACTCCTTCGGTGTGGGCGAGAATTATAATATATGTATTGTTATGAATTAAAAAAAAAGTTGTCTTATAAACTTCAAATAGCATACCTACATATATTTATGAAAAAAATGGTTTAAATAAGAAGTCTATTTTTTAGTTTTGTTAAAAAATTACCAAATCAAAATTTGCGAAGAAAACTGAAAAAAAAAAAAAAAAAATAACATTATTTGAGTTGAGTTGATAATTTTATGGTTTTTTTGGGTTTAGAATGAGCCCCCTTACATGACCCTTCACCCAAAAATTGGCACACCCGTCGTATTCGAATCAGGTTTAAAAAGAGGCACCTATGCTAAATTGTCCACCTATTAAGCCTAACGTTGTGGGTACCTATAAAGGGGACACCCACAAACTCTATTATATAAATACAGATTATATTACGGTGTTGATAATTTTTTGGGGCAAAAATAGGGGCGATGGGCTAATTTTTAAGACTAAGTTATAACTCGTCTTGGAAACCGATTGACTCTTACTTGACGGATAGTCCTGTCTGATTTAATTAAAAAGATGACTCGAGTAAATTTTTTTAATACAACTCTCTAGCATTAGTACCTGGGTTGACTTGGAAATATTACGTGTCGATAAACAGAAAAACGTGACTGCAATAATTCCGAAAAAAACTCCTCAACACTTATACGTATTTACTCAATACTTGTGTCGAGAAAGAATGAACAAATATTGGAGGAAAAACTGTGTAGGATCCCATTTAATCGCACACTAAAAAATGCAATGAATTTTGAACCGTAAATAATATAACTGCGACAGGAAAATTTTCCTCGTCATTATAATTTTTTTTTTGCGCTAATTAAGGTTTCAGGTCACATCTCAAGCAATGTTCCGATACATGTGTTGTTTTTCTTGCGCATTGTTTTAATTTAATCAAACTCAAACAAAAAATGAGTGATTAGGAATAAAAAGGCAACGGGTTTTGGACCTTCTCGACACCGATGCTGATAAAAAAAAATCAGACATTGTCGGCGTGACCGTGACGACAGTCCGGAGTATCATGGTGGAAATATATCAAAAGGATGGTGGAAACTGGAGGAAATGATTTGATGCAAGATGAAACATTTCTCATATCCCTGGAGGCCAAGATCAAAGAAGATCCAACAGCATCAATGCGCTGCTTGGCTTACGAGTTCATCGTAGACAAGATCACCATCAAGGGGGTAGTCCATGATACCCTAAGCAAAAAGAGCCTTGTCAGGACTCCGACATATCTCTGACTGACAGGATGAAGGCCTTAAGGCTTGATAGATACAAAAAAAGTCCTTCATTAGTTGAAGAATCATCCGTCGACTGTGCAGATCTTCGCAAACAATAGAATTCTCACAGTCGACCAGGTTTGGAACCGCAGAAAGGACAGATTTATAGCAGCATCACCTAAGGAAGTCCAGGGTACCTTAAGGACAAAACATGCGGCCCAAACAATGTACTTGGTATTCATGGCCACTGACGGGAAGAAAATGGAGCCCTTTTCCTTGAAGTCCAATGAGAAAATCGGGGCTGAGGTATGCTATAAGGTCCTGAGGTGGAAAATCTTGCCCTGGTTGAAGGCTAAGTATCCTGAGAACAACGGTGTGTGGACCCAATACAGTGGCCCAGCTATTCGGCCTTGAAGACACATAACTTCTGCAAGGAGCACTTTGTTTACTTCTGGGACAAGACCTTCTGGCCCTCTTACATTCCTGATCTCAGTGAGTGGTGCGTCTGAGAAAGCAAGTTTAGGAAATACATCATACAGAAATGTGCAGGAGCTCTAGGCAATCATCAAGAAGCAATGTCCTAACACGTCCACTGATTATATTGTGTCAACCTGCACCAAGTTCCAACCTCGTGTGGAGGCTGTGATAGAGGCTAGCGTCCATATTGAATAATTCTTGATAAGATTGATTGTTAAAAGTTTTTTCAATAACATTTTTCATTATACTTTTCTACTAAAAAGTTATTAAGGTTTTAGTTTTGCTTCTTGCTCGTGGAAAATTTCCCTGTTGCACTTTGTATAATACCACTTTTTTTTCTTTTTTAATATGACGTACTATGCGCTTATAGCTTGATGCTCGTTGGGCACTGTTATTTACTAAATTAAGCAGTCACACAGTTTTTAGATCTGATGCACTATTTCAATAACTACTTTACGCCATACACATACACAAACAGACAAACTATGCTTTATTAATATAATTTAATAATGTTAATTCGTCAATCAACTTTTAAGTAGGAGGAGTCTACTGTTATCTATTAATACAATCATTTAAAATAATAAATACTAATTAATTTTGTGAATTAATGGACTAGCTTTTGTAATTTAATCCCCTATAATTAATGTTCATATCTTGGTGAATATAATATGCATGTACGCAATATTGTTTTGTTACTTCGATAGTTTTGCACACAGAGACTCAGGATTCTATACAAGGTGCAAAAAATATTAAACTAATAGAACTCATAGGGTTTAGGAGATATGAGTGGAAAAAAATTGGTGATAAATAATCATTGATCTATTGGCCACAAAGTTTGCTTACATTATATTCTTTGTGGTTCTTCATTTAAAGAATCTCTGAGAGTCAACAGAAGCAAGAACACTCTGAAGACATACTCATCAGACATGCCCATCGACTCACGATGGAGTTCTTAAGTGCAACAGTATTTCTGAGGGGAACAGCACAGGCCTAAGCCTCAATGCTCCCAAATCCCATAGTCAAGTGGGTTCAGATCTGATGAGGAAGGAGGCAACAATGTCCAATATAAGAGTTGTCGCCCTCCATCCAATTTATGAGTTTTTTGGGCTTTGCCAATCTGGTGGTCTTTAACATTGCTTTTTTTCGCCAGACTTAGCTTTTGATGACCATCCTTCACTAACATTATGCTATTTTGCAAGCCTGCATATCGAAGTTTGAGGCATTTCCTCGTAATTATTATGGCCCCTACTCCAAGGGTTTCGTTCATAGCTGCCATTAGCCTCAAATGCCTTCCTGATCCTCAAAACGGTGGAACTGTTCACCTCCACAATCATCTTGACCACACCACAAACAGGAACTCCCGCATGGAGCAAATCAAGCACTGTTCTTTGAAATAATGCATGGTTCTTTACTCTACATTTTTTGTTTGGAATTTATTTAAGTTTTAATATATGATGAATCTCTACTAAAGCAGACTCTACACTTTCTTTAGTGATGATAATGTTTTTTCCGTTGAGGCAAAATTCAACTCACAAAATGAACAAGTTTTGGCCTAAAAAATAGGATCTATTATAAGCAAAAACCAGAGTCAGTGATGGTTTATAATCCTATCAGCCAGTCCCTTAAGAGATTACAGTCCCACTGTGGTCAAAATTAACAGTGTTGAGTACGTGAACATAATCTAAGAGAATTGTCTCCTTCCACCATGGTTTATTCCGACTTCAGGAATGAAGCTTAGACCTTTCAACAAGCTGGTGCACCCCCTTGCACGTCCAATAGGATGCACGTTTGGTGCAAGACTGATCTTCCTTGCTTATGGAGCAATAACTTTAAACCTCCATCAGGGTCGGATTTGAATCTGGTCCATTTTAGAGGTTAAGGTATGTAAGAAGCTAGGAAATTGTGAAGATTCCTATGGTCGTTATTTGTGCCTAGTGTGATGTCTTCCCTAACAAACTCTAAATTGAAGTACATTCTACAAAAGACAACATTTTGAATTATTTTTTTTGTCGGTAATTTATATGATTTCCAGTAGGGTTGTATCATTCCTTATTGTGGGGCTTAAAATCAGTCCCGTCTTGTCCTTTTAAAAAGTAAGAAATTTACAAGCGCCCTCTGAAAACCATTATTTTTTCAAAATTACTATTATTAAGTATCTCAGTTTACTGTTTGAATTAGTTAGGTAAAACATTAGGTTCTTTAACACCAGAACGACGGATGGTAACGACCCCCCATGAACGACGGTTGATATCAAACATGATAACCATTTATTTTTTAATATTAGTGGTTGCTAGATTATTTGAAATGATTGGATATCAAACATGATACACACTAGTGTTTAGACTCGGTCCATCACCAAAAAAAAAAATTCCGGTTTGGTGTTAAGTGATTAATTTCTAGATCGATTTGGACCGATTTTTTTTCGGTCTCAATTTATGGAACGATTTTTTTCGGTCTTATATATTATGAGAGACCTTTTTTTTTAGATCAACTGTCATTCATTTTTTTCAAAAAAATATCAAAACCGAACTTAACCGAACTAGACCAATTTTTTCCTTTTGGACCGATCTAGATCTAAATTTTCCCTTGGTCCGATCTAGACCGAATTTTTATATTAGACCGGTCCAGACCGAGCTTTTTTGGTTGGATAGAACTAATTCGGTCCAATATCGAATTTTTCAAAAAAATTCAAAAATATGAAGCTATTCTCGAAAAATTTAATTATTTGCAAATAAATTTCAAAAATACAAACATGTTCACAAAAAAATTATTTCTTATGGAAAAAAATTCAAATATTAAATTTATTGGAAAAAAATTTAAAATCCATAGTTGTTCGCGAAAAAATATTTGGGGAAATAATTTATAAGATTAATTTTTTTTTAAAAAAGTTTAAAAGATTAATTTTTTTTTGAAAAAAGTTTAAAAGAATAATTTTTTTTGAAAAAAGTTTAAAATATTAAATCTTTTTAAAAAAAAATTTAAAATCCATAGCCTTTCACAAAAAATTGTGTAGTTATTCTCAAAAATTAAATTTTAGCAAAAAAATTTTCAAAAATCTGCAGATGTTCACAAAAAAATTATGCATTACGGAAAAAAAATTCAAAAATTAATTTTCAAATATTAATTTCTATCAAAATTAATTTCAAAAAATTTAAGAAATTTTTGCCTGTATACTCGTGATCATGAATTAAAAAAAAAATAAAGAATATGATATTAGGCTTTTATTTAGATTTTTTCCCTTGTTTGAAAATTCAAACGTATTACCAAGTAAGGAGCTCCATACTTTATTTTGTAATCTTATTCAGTAGCTATGTCGTCGATTTAAGGTCCAAAAATATAATTTTCTTTTTGATTCACATACACTCACGAAGATTTAGAACATTTTTCCAACTTTGGCTAACTTCTCTATTAGTAAAGCAACCTTTTTGTGTTCGTCGACCCCTAATAACTCCGGGCAATGTCAGGTACAACCGCTACTTCTTAGTAAAATTTAAAAAAAAATGTTTTATTTGTTTAAAAAAAAAATATTAAAAACAAATTTATATTGCTATTTTAAGGGTCAATTGCAAAAAAAATGAGTAAATTTTAATAAGCCATGGTCATCATAGACGTCCCAATTAAGTATCTACTAATTTGCAAAGTTTTTGACTGATCGAATAGCCTGTTTACAAGTTTACTCCAAAAAAGAAACTGAAATACTTGAATTGTTTTATTTGATTTATTACATTATATATAAAAAATCAAAATTTAATTTATTGAACGTTTATTCTATTTTTACAACCCTCGACAGTTGTAACAAGCCAAGGGGGATGGAGGACACATTTAAAAATAAACGATTTTAAGCACAATAGTTTAGAATGTTGACACAATTTTGCAGTACTAGTGGAATAACATTTAAATTATGGTGTTTTTTTTTTTTTTTTGGGGGATCCCCAAGAACCCAGACACTGGATGTCAGGCAGTTGTCCTAGTTGTGGAATTTTCTGTCGGATATTTTTTCTGGAAATTTAAAACATACAAATTTGGATAAGAGAAAACTCACTTAAAGGCAACTTTTTCAAAGGCACAAATCTTTTACTCCATAAAAGCAACATAATGCTTACAAAATCCTATATAAGTCACTTTTGAACGTCCAAATGTTTTTTTAAATTACAGAAGGTTTTTTTAAATATCAATAACAGCAAAATGCAACATTTTTGGTAGGAGCAAGGAGTTTTTTAACTCCGGGATTTGACTGTATTTTTCTATTATTACGGAAGTTTTTATACTTTAATCACGCACCCTCTTTCTATAGAAGTTACTATTGTAATATGTTATATGTATTTCTTATTTGCTCCTATGGTTAATGCTATTAAATTTACTAAATTATGAATATATAATTAATATATTAATTGATAGAGTTAAAAAATGTTTTTTTATGATATTAAAATAAAATGTTACTCATTTCTTCAATTAATGAGAAAGTTACAACTGATGGTTTTTAGAGAAAGCCAAAATTGTATTTGTTTTTTTTTCCAGACGTGGTTGATATATCTTTCGGATACAAAAGTCCAAATCCTACTCTCTGATCACAGAGTAAGTTTTCCGTGAATTTATACATATTTTCCCCCTGCTTGACAGCGTCAAGAATCAGCTTAGAAAATTGTACCTGGAGTTGTATTTTTTCATATCCTCAGTTCATAATAGTAATCAACAATAATGAAATTCCCTTTGTCCACGATCCTCAAGAGAATACATCCTCGGAGAAAGCTCCACTCTATAAACTTTTCTAGTGCCTCAAATTTCGTTAAAATTGTTGAGGTGGGTCCAAGAGATGGACTCCAAAACGAGAAAACTCAAGTTCCTACGGATGTGAAGCTAAAATTCATAGAATATCTTTGTCAATCTGGTCTTAAAACCGTGGAAGCTACTTCTTTTGTCTCACCTAAATGGGTTCCACAGATGGCGGATCATAAGGAGATTTTAGCTACTGTTTTGAAGGATCAGTCCTGGAGGTGATCCTTGATTCCTAGTCCACACGTCATCTTTTTTGACATTTTCTCTCTCAATATTTCTATAGATCCATCGATTTCCCTGTTCTAGTTCCAAATCTAAAGGGCTTTGAGTCAGCTCTGAGTCTAGGAGTGAAGGAAATTGCAGTTTTTGGAGCAGCATCTGAGGGCTTCTCACAAAAGAACATCAATTGCTCTATTAAAGAAAGTCTTAAACGCTTCGAAGGAGTAATGAATGCGGCTAAATAATCTGGAGTAAAAGTCCGGGGCTACGTTTCATGCATCATTGCTTGTCCATATGAGGGCCCCGTGAAACCTTCACAAGTTGCATGGGTTGCTAAACGTATGGAAGAGATGGGATGCTATGAAATATCTTTAGGAGATACTATTGGAGCGGGTACACCGGGAACAATGGATACCGTTCTTAATGAAGTCTTGGACGTAATTCCTATTGAAAAAATAGCTGTTCATTGCCATGATACCTTTGGCCAGGCTTTAGCCAATATCCTTGTATCTATAAAGAAGGGGGTTCGAGTTGTGGATGCAAGTGTTGCTGGACTAGGGGGATGTCCTTATGCTAAAGGGGCATCTGGAAATGTTTCTACTGAAGATGTTGTTTATATGTTGCAAGGTACTGATTACGAAACAGGAGTAGACTTGCAGAAGTTAATAGAGGCAGGCCAATATATATCCCACTTTTTAGACAGGCCTAATATGTCTAAAGTTGCTTTAGCCTTGTCGAGTCGGAAGTAGTCATAATAAGTTTCTTTACTAAATTTGTACATGTTATCAGTAATTTTTATAGTCAATTTATGATATAAAATCCATTCAGAACTGTTTTTTACTTAATTACAACCAATATACATATTACTTAACCATGAAAATGTTTGTAAAAATTTGTAATCTATTAAAATATTAGTATGGAGCGTTTTTATGTGACGTCACGATTGTTGATGTCGGCCATTTTGAGGCCTAATTAACCAAGGTTTATAACAGTGTAATTTAGAATATATCTGACCTTAAAATTTATCAATTACAACCTTATATAAACATATATATATCCATATTGTAGATAAAAATTTAATATTATAATAAAAGAATAAGATATTTTCTCTAATTATCCTACATTTATCTAGATAAATAATTGTACAAGTTTCATAAAAGTTTATTGGAAATTTGTACATTTTATTACGAAAAAATATCAATTATCATTATGATGGTATTTCCTTAATTTATGACGTCAATAAAAACGGTCTTATAGATGGTACGAAATGTCCTTCCTGTATAGGTATATATCATTAGG